>NW_005187588.1:809430-833409 GCF_000239375.1 Pundamilia nyererei
TGTGCAGTGCTGTGAGAATGTATTTGCACCCTTCCTGGTTTCTCTCTATTTTATATATTAGTCACACTTAGATATTTCAGATCATCAAATACATTTTTAGATTAGACAAAGATAACCCAAGCAAATAGAAAACACAGTTCTTAAAGGAATATTTCCTTTACATGGCACTGTGTGAAAAGGAAATTGTCCCTAAACCTAATAACTGGTTAGCAAGAACTGAAATCAAGCATTTGCAATGATTAGCAATGAGTCTTTCACATCGCTGTGGAAGAATTTTTCAAAACTCTACTATGTAGAGTCCATTCAATACAGCCGCACTGGATTGGATTTTCAAGCATGAACAGATTTTGAAAGCCATTCAGACGTGGCCTTGCTCATGTGCTCATGGCCACAAATTCTCCTTCAATATCATGGTTCCTTCAATTGCAGCAAGTGGTCCAGGTCCTGAAATAGCAGCAGCAGTTGTTTCTTTGTGTTTTAATCTCTTTACTTGGTGCCGTGCTAACACTTTTTCTGTCTCTCAGGTAGGAGAACTAAAGTGTCTGCTGCTGAGCTGGAAGAGTTTACAAAGCAGGCAGAGTGTCTGAACCTACAACCACCTGCTATCATGGATTCAGAAAAAGGTATAAACCTTTATATAATATGAAAACCTAGAAACTGAATGTTACTTCTTCAATCTAATATTATCTTTATACTCTTTATATTTTTGTAATCACCATGTTTGATAAGGTCATAGATTAATCAAATTTATGAATGAACTTTATTTACAAATGTCTTCTTGCAGGGTTTTGCCCAGATCCAGCGCTCAGCCCAGGAGCAAACACTATTGATCTGACCTTGAGCAGCATAACGCCCGATGATTTCAACCCATTTGAGAAGCTTTTCACTGAGAGTGGAATGAAGACCATTTTAGACATGGTCCAAAGTAGTCTGGATCTATTCAAGGAAGACTGAAGTAGTCATAAATCTCACTAAGCCATTCTTCTCTGACCTCTGGTGTTAACACATTTTCTAAATCTAAAGCCTACTTGATCTCTTTGTCTGACCACTCTCTGTAAACCCTAGATCCATGCTATGTTAAATGTTACTCAAATCAACTGTCTTACCCATTCTGATGTTCCGATTTCAGCTTCAGCAGGTTATCTTGCGTCTTCATGCTTAAATAAACGGAGTTGCTGTCATTTGATTGGCTGATTAGAATGAAAGAGCAGGTGGACAGGTGTACCTTACAAAGATGCCTGTCAGCGCTTATTATCTAGCAAATAATAGCAGCCAAGGAAGCAGTTAATAAAAAAATGAGTTGAAGAGAAGAATGTCCATACCTTTGTTTAATTAAGTTTATTCCTTTACATACATCTGCTCATGAGTCATGTATATACATTTTCTGTCTCTCAGACACACACGCACACATACGACCACTCAAGATTATATAAAAAGGACTCATTTTTTGTGCAGGATTTCATCACAGTCAGATCTACATCGGAACATTTGCTTCTGCAAACATCATGCACACACACCACAAATATGCATACGGCCCTATGCCTCGCTTTACACAGAACAGTTCAAAGTATAGAAAAGTGACAGATGAACCGACAGGCAAACCAGCAGTAATCAAGTGAATTTGGGTCTTTTAACATAAAAAGGCTAAATCTGTTTTTTGTTGGTGTATGTGCTTCCTTCAGTTTCTAAATAGGAAGACCACAGAAATGTTATAAAGGTTATTCTTTTTTTTCTCAGGGATATTTCCAAATCTTTAAATGCATCATTTAGCAATTACTCAAAGTAACGTGTGACGCGTGTACTATATGCGACACCCTGGTGTAACAGTGAGATTTTGCTACATTTTAGGGCTTTTCAAAATCTAGTGCAATCCCCTGAGTGTGATCCATGCAATCACCAGACCTCAGTGAACAAAAACTAAGTGGCTTAGCTCAAATTCTTGACATACATAACCTCATAGTCTTCTTATGCTTTCACAAAGGTGTGTGGAGCAGGGAAAGACAATTATACAATCTACTCAAAAAGGCCTTCTTTCAGATTTCCATCTGTTCCTCTCTTTGTCAATGTCAAACATATGCAAGATTTGTGATGTGCTTCACGTTTTGATCTGTGACATGGAAACATTTGTTGAAGTAACCATCATGAAGTAGGATTACAGGCTAAATAACTCACTCAGAAACAAGGCTTCATAATCAACATTTTATAACAAAGTGGACTTCTCTGGGGCTAAAAAATCCTGCTAACATCGAACTGCCACCGGCTGCAGCTCCTCATGTGACCACCTGAGGCAGGCTCCAAAAGACCTTTTAACCATGTTTGCGGCACTCAAACCTTTTTAGGTTGCTTTTAATGGATTTACGCGAAAAATAATAACTGCCTATTATTTAGCAGTTATTTCTGCTAAATATGGCCTATAAATGCCCCTTGCTTGTCAGGCTAGCTGATAACTATAGATGATATAAAAAATGGACATGGCTCCAAGACCTGAAAAAAAAATGAAGCCAATGTGGAAGAGCCAATACTTGCACTCAGTTGTGATTAAAAAAAAACCCAAAAAACAAACAAAAAAAGAGTTCAGGTTCTATAGAAGTCTTTGGAAAAACTGCAATCAAATTAGACACACTTTACTACTATACGGAGTGCATTTTGTTACTTCCCTTTGAGGTCTGTTACTGGTGTTCACTAACTTCTGCTGGAAAGAGCGGCATGTTTACATATTAGCAGACTGTGTAGAGTCTGAGCTTTTTTTCTGAAAACAACTGGTTCAAACTGGAAGACACCTCATAGAACAGAGTAGGGCTGAAAACTTCTTTACACATATTAGACTTGCTTCATTTCCTTGTTGATTGTTTGAGTTTCCCCATACTATATTGAACGCCCAAATCCTGCTTCATGACACAGATCACTTGTACCACATAACACCTCACAAGGTGAACTCTTATTCTTTATGCTCATCTCGAGTAAGTTTACATCTAAAACAGAATATCTGCCTTGTACACATCCACATCCTCTAGACACGAGTAAGCCAAGGTCAGCAGATAATCAACACCTTTACTTGGCCTCTCTTATGTACAGCGATTGTGTGCTTTAGTCACGACACAAGACCCCAGAGAGAAATAAAACAACCAAGGCATTCCTTTGCAGTTACACAAAAGATGCTTATTTCATCAATGCACGCTCACATTTATAAATTACTTAAACTAAAAGATTGAAGTATTTTTTTTCCATTACCAAAGAAGAGTATCCTCTGTTTGATTTGTCCAATTTCGGTTATTTTTTTTGCTTATGTTTGACACACATAAAAGTTTTGCAAGCATTGTCCGTCTTTTCTTTCAACAAAACAGAAAACAAACCTTCAAATAATAAAAACAAAGAAGAAGAAGAAAAAAAAAAAAGCTTTTCTTTAACACCGGTGGCCGTCTCTTCAAGAGTCAGCCCACCACCTGGACACACGTTTAAAACAAACTGTTCCACGTAGCCTGTGTAGCATAAAGACCCATTCATACAGTACAGTCAAAGTGTGTGATTGTCACTGGGTTAGGTTGATGCACAGTGAAGTGACGTGAAAAGAGGCAAGAGGATGCCTGGTATTTGAATAGTGACACTGAGTTCAGCTGTTTTTGCCACTGGCCCAACATGTTCCCGCAGGACCCCCACGTTCCGCTACAGCGTTGATTTGGATGAAGGCTGTTTTGAAGTTCAGTGTTGCGTTGCTTCCTCTGCCTTTAACAAATCGAAAGCACCAAACCAACTGTTACAAATGCACTGGCGTGTACTTTTTGCAGGTGAAGTTGGTGGTGTAACATATGAAAGTGTTTTATTGATTGATATATTTTTTAATCATGGTCTGTCTGTGCCATGTGCTTCGGTTAGGAAACATAAAAATGACAAATTTCCAGTCGTGGCTCGCAGAACTCAATGTGAGAGTCTAGTCTCCAGGTATAGTTCCAAAGATCAAGAAAATTGTCCACGGCTGGTTCTCCCCTCACATCCCATAGGCTGATATAGGTTTGCCCAGCTGGCCAAGGTTCAATGGTGATGTCACCCCCCCCCCAAAAAAAAAAGTATGGGGCTGCTGGATTTGTAAACAAGGCTGTAGATATGTTATAGGGAATGGATCCAAGAGAAAACAGGGAGAATAAATGTCAACATAAATGCTGGAGTATTTAAGGAACCGTAATAATTTGGGAACTTTACAGCCATCATGATTCTGTGACAGCGGCAGGCAGCAGAAGAAGTTTCAGATCAGCTGTAGTCAGGCTAGTCCGGTCTGAAGATCGGGACCTTAGGTAGGAATTCTATTAGGATTACCTGCAGGGAATAGAACAAAAGGCTCTCAGTAGTGAGTCAGGGATGTTTCAACAAGATTTAAGCCCCCCCAATTAGTACCTCCTTGGATCGACTTGACACGTACCTGCTGCTCTGTCTATGGCTTTTCATTAGACACGGGCACCACGATGTTGTTTCTGTGTAACAGGTACTTTTAAAAGTACCTGGTAACAGGTACTATCATCTAATGAAAAACCCTAATAACCATGTCAGGCTGTGCTGAGCCGACCCGAGTACGTACTGATGGAAAAAAAACTCACTTCACTTGGAGAGGTTTGGCCACAGCGTTTATATCAAAGCAGCCACCATCTCACATCTAACTGGGTCACAGATGCAAACCTGTGCAAGCCTATTTGTTTACGTCTGAGTACCAACTTAACTAAGCAGATCGTGCTAAAGTTACTTTTTCTGAAATACAAAAAAAAACAAAAAAAAACAAAAAAAAAAGCAGGCTGACCGTGGCTATACGCAAAACTATGAAAAAGAGGAACTGGCTGATGGATAAATGGCTATTGTGTTAGCATTATGAGGAAGCCAGATATATTAACAGATAACAACCACAGAATATTACATTTTGTGTATCTTTACAAGAATCAATATGCTGCGTTTATATTTAGAGGAGCATGTCAGCCTCTTCTAAACACAATTAAACTGGCACAGAATCGGATGAAGTAGCTGAAAGCTGGCTGGATAAACAACATCTGTATATAAAAGCCCAGACACCATGACACAAAATTGCTAATGTCAGTAATAAGAAACGCTAATACTAGTAGGTTAAACTAATTTGTAATATTTTTTTTACCCCTTTCTTTTGGAGTAACTCAGCCACTATGCGCTACACTAATCGATCAAAGACATGCAAGCATACACTGCAGATACAATAACTTCTTAACATCTGCGCTCAAAAAGGTTGGAGATATGATACTTTTCCATGGTGCAGCGATAAACCTGTAACTACATGAACAACCACAAACCAACCCTCGGCACAATTTATCATCTAAAATAGTACCTTTTGAGTTAAAACAGCAGCTTTTTAACGCAATCTGGTAGTGGGTGTAACACCTAGTATACTTTCATTAACTGTACTGGGATAATTGCACCACTGAAAAGAGCTAATACTTACATATTCCATCATGTTGTTGGTTTCACACTTCCTTTTGCTTAGTCTCCAATGCAAACACAACTACACAGAAACAGTGATTATAGAAGATTAGATAAGTTTCATCAACCCACACATTTCAAATGATGCCTTCATTGCTTACCTTGTGGTAAAGTCTGCTGTTTTCCCACTCCAAAAGTTTCTCTATAGATCTTCTTGTCTGGAAAAAGATATTAGATGATACTGTTGTGAAAAAAACGGCCTCATATCAACTTAGGGCACAACATTTTTTGTTGTGTTCACTGTGATGCTGTGAAGCAACAAATGTTACGCAACAAATGCGTAACATTTTCTAACTGTGGGACGAAGTGAATGGACGAAGTGAATGGACGAAGTGAATGGGCATCTCACCCTTTTGCTGAGGCAGATGACGGGCCACAAACTGAAGCCCAGTGTGCAACAGCAGCAAAGACAACCACACAGAAGCCACCGCACATTCACCGGGAGCGTCTTTCTTAGGCAGCTGTTCACACGATTGATACTGGCTTTGAATTCCTCTGGTGCCACCTAAGGGAAGCACACAGTATTACTTTTATTATTAAAAGTATGTATATTCACACTTTTAGCACCATTAAATGTGGATCAAATATCTGTATTTCATACAAAAAAAAAAAAAAAGAGGAAAGAAATTAATTTAAATGACGCACTACATGTTGATTCTGATCTAAATCCCACAGTCATGGTTTGCTTTCAATAAAAACAACACACTCACCTTTCCTGTAAGTGCTGAAGGAAATTCTGACTCGAATTTGTTACTGAGTCCAAACCTGAAAGTAGGTAAAAAATTACATTTTTACTTACAACATTAAAGATGAAACTGTATCAGACATGAACCACTATTAGAGATTTAATATACTTTTAGTGCAGAAATTAAAAATTACATCACAACATCTTTCTGAGACCCACAGCAAAGAGAAGCTATTTACTTTATCAGAACAAAAATAATTAATTTTATAATTCATCTAAAACATTCAAAGATAATGTATAATACACAGTTCAAACATCCCATACATCTGTGTACTATCACACAGACCTGCTTATTTAGCTTCCGTCACTGTTAATTTTGAATTACACAAACAAATCTAATGTTCAACGCAAAGAGCAGCGTAGTGTAAAACACTGTGAGAATGAATGTGAGGCACTGTTAAATTAAAGAAACAGTACCAGTAGGTTAAACTCCCCAAAACAGTAAGGACACAGATTTATGTTTGGAGGTAACTCAACTGTAAGCTCATTTCCACCCAACTGAACTGGACATTTAAAAAAAACAACAACCAAAAACCCAACTTTTAAATCCACAAATGTAAACTGGCTGAAATACAGAGGTATATTTATCCATTCAAGGCACAAAACTTTAACAAACTGCAACCTTTAACCCTTTCCCGTCTTTATTCTTAGTATTTGTACGCTTGATACTCTTCCCCAACTCTCAAACACCATCATAAAGTTCGCGGATGACACCACAGTGGTTGGACTCATCTCAAGGGGGGATGAGTCGGACTACAGAGATGAGGTCAACAGACTGACTGAGTGGTGTTCAGTTAACAACCTCCAACTGAACACCACGAAAACTAAAGAACTTATCTTGGACTTCAGGAAGGGCAGAGCAGACCCGTCCCCACTTTACATTCACGGGAGCTGTGTGGAGAGGGTACACTCCATGAGGTTTCTGGGCGTGCAGATATCTGATGACCTCTCCTGGACTGCAAATACTACAGCGGTGGTTAAAAAGGCCCAGCAGCGTCTCCACTTTCTGAGAGTGCTCAGGAGGAACAACCTGGAGGAGAGGCTGCTGGTGACATTTTACAGAGCCACCATAGAGAGCATCCTAACGTACGGCATAACAACATGGTATGCAGGGTGCTCAGCTGCAGACAGGAAAGTACTGCAGAGGGTCATCAACACAGCCCAGAAGATCACTGGCTGCTCTCTGCCCAGCCTGGAGGTCACTGCAAACTCTCGGTACCTCAGCAGAGCTGGCAATATCATCAAGGACCACTCTCACCCCAGCAACCAACTGTTTGAACTATTACCATCAGGCCGACGGTACAGGTCACATAAAACCAGGACAAACAGATTCAGGGATAGCTTCTTTCCCAGAGCTACCACCGTAGTAAATAAGCACAAAAACAATTGAACCTATTCCATACCGTCACTGTCATTATATTATGCTGCTATTCATACTGTCATTATATTATGCTGCTATCCTGTATATATTGTACATACTATTGTTTGAGTACTTACGATTGTTTTTTTTGTACTTTTTATATTTTACATTTATATTTATTATTGAAACTTGCACCAAGGGAGTGGCACTCCAATTTCGTTGTACTCTGTACAATGACAATAAAGGCTATTCTATTCTATTCTATTCTTCTATTCTATTTTTTTTTTGAAGAGACAAGGTAAGATAAGCGGAAAAAACAAGTTAAGCGTATACTTGTTTGGAAAAAAGCTCTACTCTCAGTACAGTCAACTACTTAAGAATACAATTTCTTTACTCAAGATATGGTAGGTTAATTATTACTAGCTTTAATTGTGAGAATACCTATTTACGGACACAGTACTGTCTTGTGTTGTAATGATCGGTATAAACAGCTCTGGAAGTCTGTACTTAACTTCAGAAAAATGAAACCAGTGATGGGAACACATTGTCACAACTTGACAATAGCTACAATAAAAAAATATCAAGAAAGGTCAAATTTATCTGTAGCTAGACCCGATCATTCACTTCTCGGTTAGTTAGCTTGCTGCTAAGTTAGAAGCTAACTAGCTAGGCTAAGCCAGACAGCGGCAGCTAACGCAGCTAGCCACCGGTTACCCACGGAAAGCTGTGTTAGCCGCCGCATTTTACAGTAACGTTAAACTGTTTTGTAGACCCCCGTGAGCTCTGTCAGTTCCTTACACAGTTACGTGACCGGACCCTCGCACCACTACCGGGTCCGGAGCGTACTTAAGGAGCTGTTCTTCCGCGGCCCTGTCCTCGTCCTCCTCTTCCTCCTCCTCCTCTTCGTAGATCTCATCAAAGTCCTCCATCATCGCACGACTCGGCCTCGCGCTTCCCGGGACAGACACCGGGAGAGACACGATGCCGACAAACAGCGAAACCTTACAGAGAAATAGGACAAAAAGTATCGGGGAAGACGGCCACAAAAATATCGAGCAGTCCCGGAGACGATACAGTTTCACATCGTTCTGAGATCTCTGAAACAAAACATCAACATCCGCCGCAGTAACCGTACGACACCGGAAGAGGGACAGACTTCTTTTCAGACTTTTTTTTAACAAGCCGATTCACAAAACAAGGCTTTGGTGTCGCGTGTAATTTTTATATGTACTTTTTGTTAAATAAAATAAAATATGATAGCAATCCATTTTGTTTGGATGCACTTTTCATAGAGGTGTAATTGAGGAATGGACAGATGTACAGAAAAACACCAAGAACAGCACAATTCACAGTTAAACAACGAAGGCCACTATATGAAATAACAATATATAAAATATGTAAAACTAATTCGAGAAATATTTGTAAACAAGTATTCAATTACAGCTCTCTGCAATGTACTAACCCAGGAAGATGGATATCTGTAAAAATCCCAGGTCATTCCATAGATAGATGTTTTTGAAGGCATCTATCTGTGGAATGACATTCACTGCTGTCTAGTGATACTGATATTCCACAGCACATTTTATTTAAAAAATCAGAGTTATCACAATTTGACGCACTGATGCGTGTGAGAGGTTCAAATGGCAAAAAATATTTGTCTCACTTGCTACAAAGGGAGAACAAAGGGAGAACTGAAGTATTGCATTAAGTTTCCTTCATGCTCTTTGAACTGAGTTATTATTATTTATAGTTTTCATAATTATTGACTGTAGCATTTAATCACTGGCAGTTTTATGTCATTTTAAAAACCTTTATAAACTATTGAGCTTTTCAGTCGGTGTTTCACAGACTAATATGGTGTCTTGATGCATACTCAATCTCCCAACTATTTAGGAGTCTTGCATGTTGTTGTATGAAGATTATTGAAGTATCATAAACCTGTACAAATACTTGTGGTAAAGAAAAAAGTGCATCTCTTCACTTTGAGCAGAAGGCGCAGAGGTGTGAATGATAGCTAGAGGATGGGCAGTTAAAACCGGAAGCTGAGCAAAGTCTTTTTCAAAATATGACTTGAATGTCGTTGGTTAAATCTTAGAACATACATGTTTTTACTAAAATAAATTAGAGGGAAACTTATTTTGAAAGGTTTACCGAGAAGTTTTCTTATTACCCATGCTAGCCGCCCTGATTCATACCTAGCTAGATGTTTGTACAGTAAGTTAATTTGGTGTGCTTTTTATCGATATATTGCATCACAGACTGCACGCCATTTTTATCCATCAAAAAGGAAACATCCTGAGAAGGTTACAGAAGCCTTCGGCTCGAAACATCCCGGAAATGGCACTTCTTCCTCTTTAGGAAGTGAAGACATCGATGAAGCAGTTCGGCAAGTCTTGCTCAACTTCTATTTAGCTCATTGATCGTGGATATCCTGAGTTGGATGATGAAATGGCTCTCACTGAGCATATTAAGATGATCTGCAAAATTATCAAAGATATTGTTCCAGCTTTCACCAGCGGGATTGTCACAGTGAGCATCATATCGTGTGTTTTATTTGCAATCCAAACATGTTTGAGCTTAAAACAAGGCATCTTCAGCATCGGCGCAAGTGTTTTTCAAAACGGACACCTATACTGCATCCTGATGTTTCCCTTTTACCACCGAACCTTTGCTCAGCTTCTTCTGAACATCACAACTTTGGTGTTTCTCAGCGGGAGCTTGGAGAAAGGTGTGGGGACGGTCCGTTTCCTCTTTCTGTTCCTCCTGCTGTCCTCGATCATAGGCTTGTTTTACAGCTTCATGGATCTCCTGCAGGAGGACGGCTTCCAGGGTCACACTGAGGGGTTGGTTCCCGTCACTCTTGCCTCTGTGGCTATAACTACCATGCACACAAAGATGACTAAAGCCTTTCTATGTGGAGTGAGTTTTCCCACTATGGCCCTTCCTTGGGTGTTCCTTGTCATCACCACTGCTCTGGTCCCTTACTGTGTGCTGCCCTGTAATGTGATTGCCATCCTGGTTGGGGTGATGTACGGTAAAGGATGGGTCTCTTTTCTGGACATGTCTGAGGCAAAGGCTGGAGTTCTGGAGAAGTTGTTGCCTTTCAGGCTGTTCAGGACCGTCAGCGGTGATATGTTCATCCCAGCTTCCTCCGAGGACAGGAAGAAGACCTTGCTTCCACAGATCAATCCCACACCTGGGTCTTACCCAGTGCAAGCTTATGCTCCATTACCCACTGCCAACACTGCTGCCATGACTTATGAAGGCTGGCCACACCAGGCGAGTCCCACACCACCTCTTAGTCTTCATGGACATGTTGCAGGACACAGCTCTGGACACTTTTCACCACAGAGTTTCGACCACAGCTGCAACCACAGTCACAGCCATGGCCACGGTCACAGTCATGGTCATAGCCATGGCCATAAGAGCGGAGGATCACTGTTACAAGAGTAGATGTTTTCAGATGAGTTTGCCTTGGCAAGGATCCACTTATGAAGGCTTATCCTATAAAAGCTACTCAGTTTTTATCATCTATAAGATCCTGCAGCATCTCAGCACTGATTGTTTCTGCCTGCTTGTATAAATAATTGTAGTTTTTTTTTTGAAAGTTCAAATATTTCTGGTGACTTGTCATTTTTAAAAATTCCAATTTTCTATATTTTTATTCCTACTAATTAAAAATTAAATAAAAACCTTCTAATCTCTTTCTTACAAATTGGAAACCAGAATTGATGCACAGAAGTAACAATACAGACCATGCAGTTAATACAGCCCTAGGGCTGTATTAACTGCATGGTCAACCCATAAGAAAAATGACAATCAAGTATAACTAATAACCAGTGTGCAGTGTTGTTGGAGCAGTCATGTTTTCCCAGTATTTCTTAAAATATTCCAATCTTTTTATGGTAGTATTAAAAAGCTTATTTTATTAGACCACCAAATTCAACTATTTATGTTCCTGGTAAGAAATGCATGTAAATAATTGCAATTTGGCATCAAGAAAGCAATAATGTGCTTTACCAGTTTTTGTAAAAGTACATTTGAAAATTCATGGATAACTATATTTTAGCATTAAATATATTTTGATTAAAATGTTTGCACATACTGGTGGAATAACCAAATAACACCAAATATGATTTTTATGCCAGTGCTATTAATTTATGGGAGCTGCTGCGTAATCCTTACGCTAGTTGGTGATCTAGTAAAATTGCTAAGCACTGTATCTTTCTTTTTTTCTTTTTTTGTCTGATTATCTGAATTTGGTGTCAGCAGGATGTACTCCACTTTCTGTGTTGCATCTAGACAAACAGTCCAAACAAATTTCACTGATTAGGTTTAGAGAGTGGTTTCCTTGGTGGTTTTGGTCCATTTCTCTGCAAGTTAAATTGTCATATTTACGCCTAAATTAAAGGCCTCTGTGATGAGTAAAACAGAAGTTTCTCTTTCACTATTAAACTCCCTGTTATACTTGCACCATGGTATTAAACATGATGCAATTACAACAGTGCTTAAATCATTGTAACAACTGCAGGTTAGGAAAGCGTCTTAAACTCTGGATGCAAGTTCAAACAAGTCAAATGCACCTCCAGGGTTTTTTGTTTTGAACCTTTGCCTTTATCCTAGTTAATAGAAAATTTTTTGATAAAGTCACATTAGTGTGAAAACACAGAGCACCAAGACCTGAAACTGTTTGGTTTTATTAATACTTAAAAGACAAAATTATCATAATCTTGTACATCATGAAAAGTGACCACTGAAAAGCCCGTGTCCTGTACAATAAGTGACACTCGAATACTGATCACATCTTATTTTCACCAAAGGACTCATTCCTCCCAAGCGTCTCCATAGATGTTCTTCTTCACTGTACAGAGACAGAAGGAGAAATGCAAATTATTTTACAAATTACTTAAAAGACAGGCTGTACTTGCAAATCGGCCTCTATCTATCCACCACCATTTTTTAAGGAAATTATCCTAGTCCTCCTGTAAGGTGCAATCCACACTGCATCTTGAATTATAATAAAAGGCAGTAATGACGTCAAATTTCTCCCTCCCTACTATTTGTTTCCATGCCAGTTGCTCCTCTGCTTGTTCACTATATAGATGCAGGCGCATCACAGGAATAGGATTCTGCTGCCACGACTAAATAAGGTTTTCTTCTTTGATGGACTTCCAGACATTTGGTTTTGTACATTTTACTTCCTTGAATTCTATAAGATTTTTTTTCTCTCAGCTGTTGCTATAATTTAATTGTGTCATTTAATGCTAACTTACAGAATTATAGACTATGAAGCAACTCCTTTAACAGCTAACTTTGAACCTCTGTAAGACACCACTTTAGAGACACAAACATAAAGTTCTATAATGTTGGTTATCTTCCATCTAGTTTGGCCAAGGAAGGAAAAAAAGTATATATCAAGTTCTATATATGCCTTAGCAGTAACCACCTACCATCTTTCTTGGGTCTTTCTGGCTCTTTTGCAGGTGGTGTTTTGAGCAATGCGTCAGCTTTCTGAGTGAGTGTGACCTCATAGTTCTCTCTGTTTTTGAGCCTCAGGTCCTGATAGAGGATAGACTTCCTCTTGGGCTCCTCCTCTTCCACATATGACTGGACTGAAATTTACAGGGCAAAAGATGGGATTTAAAAAAAAAAAAAGTTCATTTCTACTGGAAAGTTTTGTTGAAATGTTTGGATGATTAAATTAACTCAGTCTGTGAATTCAGTGGACACCTTTTGCAACTTACATGTTTAATCTCAGTAAGAATACAAGTTACAATATAACATTTGCAAAAAAGTAGTTTGATGCTTTATACACTGATTACTTTTTAGAATGAGAGGATTAAAAATTAAAAATAGTATTTTGCAAAGAGGTATGTTTGGAGGTGTGAAGGGGAGACTTTTAAACCCAAGAACACTCTATCATCAAGCATGGGGGTGGTAGTTTATGATCTGCAGCTGTTTTGGTGCCAGTGGTACATTATACAAAGTGGAAAGAATAATGAAGACGGGCCACGTCTTAATGCATGCTCAATAATCCACTTAAGGAAATCTGAAATCTCAAAAAAGTTGCTTTTGTTCATCTGGACGCAGCTACTTCCTAATTCGTCAAATTCACCTAAAATCAGCAGACGAACATTTGAAACTTGGACACAACTGAGTGTTCCAACAGGACAATGATCTCAGTACTTTAAAACTGACTTTGCAATAGATAAAGCAGGTTGCCATTAAGCTGGAGTTGCCTTCAGAAAGCTTAGACCTTAAAGTCTATTAAAAAATTTTGGAGTATGCTTAAAAAGTCAGACCTGTACCACAAAATCAACAGATTTAAATTAACCAAGAAATCCAGCCAGCATTATGCCAGAAGCTTGTTGATGACTACCAGAAGCATATGGCTAAGGTGCAACTTGCTAAGGGACATATAACAAAATATCAAGGGAGATATGTGTATCTATTTTTGAGCCTGTGTGGATTAGAGAACATCCAAAGTAAATTCAAATTTGTGCAACCAACTCTTGTTTTGTTTTTAAAAAAAAGTAATTTCAGATGTATGCCGAACAAGAAAAACTAGTAAATGCTGGACTTTGATGACCACCTAACTGTAACAAGTGAAAAGGATAGAAAAGGTCTTTCCTTTTCACTGGTAGCACTTTTCTATTCTTGCTGCAAGCAAAATTCAGAGAGCACTTTATCAATACAATATTAACACTCGTGAAAAATTAACTGAAGATGGCTAGTGGGAGCCGCAAACTCCTTGCAAAAAAAGAGAACAGGAAGCTTTGGCCCCAGGACTTTCTTTTGGTGAGCTACTGTGGAGAACTCAATTGTGAATAACCCACATATTGCCCGTTTGGAATACCTGGAGCAGTAAAGTCATCTCCTCTGTCCATCTGTGCTGGTGGGTCTGGACTGTAGCCATATCCATAATCTTTGCTGTAGGTGTGGCTCGAGGCTTCTGCAGGCTGGAATATGGGTTCAAAAGACTGAGAGTCTGGGTCACCCAACTCTGACTGAGGACCCTGGGATCTGTAAAGAAGGGGACAAAATGCTAAAGGCAATGCTGCTGACAGTTAATCTCAACAGGCCAGCATTTAATTAAGTGTATGTGATACTCACTTCAGTGGAGGCAGGCCTGACTTCTGTCTGACAATCTCGCCAAGAGGAGAGTTCTCCAGCCTTTTGAATTTTTCCTGACATGTTTTCATATATGACAGTTTTCCAGCCAGGTAGCCACAGAAACCAGCAACTGTAGGGTCAAACACAGTCAAAAAAAAAAAAGAAACGAGAAAACAACACAAACTGAGTTTAACAGAGAGGTTTTTCTTATTCTACTCAGTAAATACAGGGCAAGTGTGTGTATGTGTGTATCCCACATATTTAACACTTATAAACTTACAGGCAACTTTGGGTAAAGATCCAAATCTTGGAGATGCAGACAGAGCCCCTGCAAATTTAACACATTCATGTCAACTTGAGTATCAACATGTGACAATGTTCATTTAACTGATATTGTGCTGATTCCAGTACAGCAGGGATGTTAAACACATGGCCCTGGGGCCAGAATGATCTCGTCCCTCTGGATGCTTTAGAAAATGTGAAAATTACAAAGGAGAGCATAAATTTCAACATTTCACTGTGCTTTCTGACAGTTTTAGAGCCATCTTACAAACAGAAATATCAGCAACCCATCAACAGCTGTTGAGTGAGAGCAGGATGTTAACCATGCTAATGTCCATTATGGACATTAGCATGGTCCACATCCACAGTCTCTTACCCCCTGCATGAGACTGTGGATGCCCTGAGCAGGTCCTTCAGCAGTAGACTGTTACAGACACTGTGTAGGAACGAGCACTATCGCAAGTCCTTCATCCCAACAGCAGTCAGAGTGTACAATGTAGACACAGAAAAAACACCATCTAAAAATACTTGTGTATAAATATAATGTCTAATTTACTTTTTCTTTCTGACCCTTGTAACAAGGGAATTTCCACAGTGTGGAATTAGTAAAGTATCTATAATTATAGATTTTTTAAAAATTATTGTTAATACTCCATTAATTAGCAGAAGTTCAAGTTTTTCACTATGTTTTTTAGAAATCAATGTTTTCTGGTAAAATTCGATCAAATTTATCTGTAAAATAAAAAACAAAGTTACATTTCTTTCTAAACATTTAAGACCAAAGTGACACGCTGATTCACTCCCACATCTTTTCTTTATAAATTGTTCTCATAAGACTTCTCTTACGTCTTCAGAGTGAAAGAAAGAGGAACACTTTGTAATACGTTTGACTGATCTGTCCTATTGAAAACCAGATTGGACTGCTCTGAATGTGGCCCACTGTGTAAAATGAGTTTGACACCCCTGTTCCACAGTATGAACAACATTACCTCTGGCCACTAGGGCTTGGGTAATAGCCATGCTGATCACAGAGAAGGGCACCGCTGTGGAGAAATCATAATGATGTCAGTGTAAACACGACGGAGTCACAACAAACAACATTTTCGCATCCTAAACCATCAAGCTGGCGTGCACGGGAAACTTACACCTGTAAAAAAAGCTCTCCTGGTTGCACTCTCTCAACACTCTCCTCTCTTCTTCTGTGGGGATGTAGTCAATGTTCAGCGGCGTCTGCAGGTTAACGCAAACACCTTACTGTTAGTTAACAGCCGCTAGAAGTCATAGAAATCCACGCAAACGTATCCATCTTCAAATTACTGAAATTTAAACGGAGGGCAACAAAGCACACACCCCTCTCCATAAAACTGCGCGTGCAGTTCATCCAAAGTCACTGCCAGCTACCGTAAGCTAACGTGTTAGCATCTAAATTAGTGCGTGTTTATCTCCATGTTTTACCTGCGCCGGTTGGTGCTGCCGCTCGCCCGGGAAACCTGTAGTGGAGGACGACATACTGACGATAATGTCCAAGCTTCCTGACACCTCAAAGCATGTGAACTAACATAGTATAAGCCACTCGGCGTACTGACTTGTCTAGAGTTTGGTACAATGTCATTGCTACAGATAGCGTTGACATTAACCCGGAAGTTAAAGGAAAGTTGCATTTGTTTAGCTAACAAAAAAGGAGAAAAGAAAGCCTGTTAATCTCAGTTTTACTGCTGGAATGTAATCTCCCATGAACATGATTCCAAATAATAAAAAATAAACATCGTTGCAATTGTATTACTTTAAAACATCAGAAAGCGCTCTCAACTGGGTCTTTTATTTTGGAAAAAAAAAGGCTGTTAAAGCGGTACCAATGTTGTCAACCCGCTCCCTCTAGTGGAGGTGAACTATTTTCTGTCACTTTCCGGTTCACATCTTCATATTATGCAAACTATTTAATTGTTTTCATAATCATAACTGCCTTATTGTGTGGCTATTGGTTTGCTGGTAAGAAGAATACATTTTTTAGAGCCACACGCCCAAAGAGATCCGATACTAATGAGAATTATTAGAATAATAGTTTCTTGCCTGTCAAATAGTGTAATCTTGGACATTTGTCATAGAGTCGGTTAAAGACGGCTAAAGACTCTATGACTCTACTTTATTACTAGTAGTCTGATTACTAGTAATAAAGTAGTAATCAGACTACTAGTAATAAAGTAGCTGAAGATACAATTTAAAAAGGGTTCTTTGCTAAGTTGTCTGTTATGTGTAGACACAACACTGTTCCATCTCTTAAATTGCACAGCCTTTTCATGAACAAATCATTCATAGGTCAGTATTAAGTGACTTAAGAAACAAAAAGCATTCCTGTGAAAATAGCCAGGTGCAAGTACTTTGATTTAATATAAACAAAAAAGCAGCCATTGTCTTTTAAAAGACCTTGATAAAACTGAAGAAGCATTTCTCAAGAACATTTTAAAAACATGACAGGAAAGTCTGGCTGCTAGAAAGCAAAATGAGGGGTGACTCAAGATGTTTGCACAGTTTGTCACATAATCATATATGCCTCATCATATTACATTTTACAATACTGCAACTTTTATAATATACATTATGAATGCTACGTAATATTTCAATTGAATAACACATTACATTTTACTATAATTTTGTCCATGTTGTGCTGATTATTTAGACTTTACAGACAGCAAAATACTTTCCAGAGTTGCACAACTAATTTTTCTGTACTTCGTTAGTGATGTATCAGTTTAGGAACCATTAATGGCAACTTGATTTTCATTAAAAATAATATACAGGGCCACAAATGGGTGATAAGAGCCAAATTGTGCAGTGCTGTAATATCATGGTATAGTGCCTAGATGATGCTGTTGCACTTGTAAACTGAAAAAGACTTTGCCTCACATCCTCCTGAGAACCAGCCTATTAATTTATGTCCTCTTTAATGGACAATTGTTTTTGTTCTATGTCTTTGGACATATTTGAGCTACCATAATAAGCCACGTTGTGTTCAAAAGAGAACATCCTGGCTTTTCCAATGATATCTCATGTGTTTGGGTGGCCTCTTTCATCTCCAAATAGGCGGGACTTCACAAAAGAAGTTCAACTAAAACATAATTGTTTCCTTGGTTTTCAGAAGGACATGCCATGTAGAGGCACATATATGCATCAAAGGTCTTTTAATGCTTCTATTAAGGAGAAGATCAAGCCTGTGAATCTTTTTATCCTAAGCATGTTCAAAATAAGTACAACAGAAGAGAGACCACAATCAATAAAAGTAAAAGAAAACTAAAAGACAATGTCAGTTGTATCCTTTGTCACCTTAGTTATCTTCCATTTGGTTTTACTGCACGGCAGGAGATGCAAGGCTAAAGGGTATGTGTGCCTTAACTGTGTTGGTGTGCGATGGAGGTGCTCCTGTTTAGGGGTAAGGCCAAACTGGAATGCTAAGGCATAATCAGCCAATTAGAACTGTAGCTGGGGAGTTGTAATTTGTGGGCTTTTGGGACAACCAGACGGGCACCTCAGTGCACTGGGTTGCAGAGGGGCACAGCGTGGCTTCTGGGACAATCAATACTGGCAACGGTTTCATTAGGTCACTGCAGAGTTACTTGAGCTAACTACACTGTTACATAACTGGGCCACCCAAGTAGCTCTAAGCTGTGGTATAGGTACAAATTACTTGCTGAGTTAACTGTGGCACTTTGGTTTGTTTTTTGGATTCATATTAACTACCCCCATTTCACCCCCCCCCCCCAAAAAAAAACAACAACAAAAAAACAAAAAAAAACCAAAACAGTTACACATTTGCATGGTTAATCTATCTAAAATCAATTATGTCTGCTAAAGCAGTCCTCTTACACAGAATTCCTTTATGAAAGTTAAGGTGTTCAGTATTTGTTGAAAGTGCTTCAAAAAAATCTAATTAGCACTTCTTTAAAATGGAAAATTATGAGTTCATATTTATTTCATGTGCATCCACATTGACAAGCTGAACCTAATAAATTAGCAACAGAGCATTTGGTCAGATAGGAAGGATACATGGAAATGTCCCACAGGGGCTTGTTGTGCACTAGAGCAGTGGATTCTGGGTTCCCATGCTGGCGCAGCTACCATGGAGATTCAGTGCATCACTCTGGCGCAGATTGACTTTTTTTGTTTGTTATGAAGAGTTTTATGGAGCTAAACTTAATTCACTGGCAGTTTGAAATATTGACCAATGGGTAGCTGGATTAGGAAAATCAATAATTTCTATCCAAAAATGCTCCAAAAATACACTCAAGTTGGACTTGTATGACATTATAGACCCACCCCATCCCCAATACAGTCAATGATCACACCCCACTGCCCTGTGTGGTATAAATAAATCTTTGTCAGGGCATCCATTGTGTCTGTCACCTCTTTCCCATGTTAATCTCAGGGTCCACCAGCTGGAGATATCCTCACTCTGAGAGCTGTGCATGACACATGCAACGAAGAATTATTTTTTTAACAGCTAAATTAAGCACAGAGTTTTTGCTTTAAGAGTTCATGTTTTAAATGGATGATCATACTTTCAAACGGGACACGCAAACAGAACTGATTATGAGTTTTGCGTGCAAAATGTACAAAGTACATCGGTAGGGTAAGTTTAGCAGCAGGTGTGGAGGTGCAGTTGAAAGCTGACGCCACCAGCCTGAGACTTATCAGGTACAATGTGAGTTGGATTGCAACACCACTGGCAGAAAGATTAAAGCAGAGTCAGGTAAGAATAATCAAAGTTTGGAAGGTGTGTTCTTCTTATCATCGTGACGGAAGTGTTCCCAGTGATGTGAACACTGCACATCACATTTTTTTATCTGCACAAAGGCAGCATTTTTAAACCGGAGGCTGAAGTAAAAAGTGCACAGGAAGGATGGACACACTACACCCGCCACAGGTGAGGACAGACATGTCTCAGTCAATCTTCTAATTATTTTTGCTGCTGTTAACTGAAAACTGAATGCAAAACTGGAGTGTTTAAGTTAATAAAATTATATGATGGATTGGGAGAATCAGTATGGGTCAAGAGTTCATGAACTGCAATATTTGTATGGTAACACGAGGATGTGTGGAGATTTTTAAATTATATTTATTTATAAATTCTTAAAATATGTTTTAACATACATACTGCTATGTATGCATGTGGCTCTTAATTCATGTGGGAAAAAAAACACGTTTATTGTTACTGAGCTGGAATTCAGAACAGAAAACACTGAAATTAAGTCTGAAAATGATTGGATGTGGTCCACTGAAGCCCAGCATGTGAAAACTAAAACTGACGTTCAATATTAGCTGTGCAGTAATCCTCTTATGAACAAGTAATGATAGAAAACAGGGCACAGCTTAGACAAATGTGACACAAAGATCAATACATGTATCAATACATGGCATGAGACAAGATGTGTGTGTGTGTGTGTGTGTGTTATTCCTGAAGCCAATACCTGCTAGAGAAAATTAGTTTAAAAGCGAGGAGCCGATACAGCTGAATGAGGTTTTCTGTATCTATGCTTAGTTTGCTGCATTGTTAGTTAACGGCAATCATCACTCTAACAAATTGCAGCAAAAATAGAGGAAATTTTACATAGCAATGCATCATTCTGTGTAAAAGCTTGCTGCATTTAGGGATAACAGCAAGCTACTTTACAGTTTATGTATAATATGGTGTTTTTTCTTTGTGTTATCTAAATATTACAATAGCGTTGGTATAATTTAAGTATTATTTATGCTTAAGAATAGTTTGAGAATGACTAAAACTAAATGAGTAAAAATGAACCTGATTTTTTTTTTCAGCAAATGGCTACAAAAAACAAATGTAAGGAAGACAAAGATGAGAAAAATGGATATAAAAGTAAAGGTGTGTAAGGAAAAGCTACTGATTGATTTTATCAGAATTACATGTGTGTGTGCAGCAGGACAAAAATGGTCTTTTTTCTCATGTTTATAGAAATCAAAGCGAGCCCTGCACATTCCACTGCGGCTCTGATCGTGGATGAGCCGGAGGAGACAGATCCATGGGACCTGCCAGAACTGAAGGACGCGGGTGTCCCGTGGTCAGGTGTAGACTCGTTGTTTCTAATAGTACAAGCAATGTCTCATCAAGGACTGTGATAAGACAGTCCTGATAAGATGTGCACATTGTTAATAACTATTGCATTTACAAATCAGGCCTAGTGATTAAGAACATTACCTGTACATTACACCATAAAGAGCTGCAGTAAAACACAAAGTCCTGCAGTTAAAGAGTTACTGTTTGTTACAGTGATAATTAAAATAGTCACTGAGAAGCAAAGTGAAACAAAGTGAACCCCCCCCCCCCAATAAGTTTATGTGTTTAGGAGTTTTTCCTCATGTACACCATATTAATTTTCAGTGTGTTAATATTCAGTGTGTCCTATTAAAGGTGCAAATGCTTTTGCAAAAACTTGTTTCATATTTCGAGTTTGTCTGTAAGTTTGATGATTTTGTAAATATTTAGTTAAAAACAGCTTTAAGTGTTGATCTGTATAAAACTAAAAGAATAAGACATAAAAGGTTTTCATGTTTTAAAACATTAATACAAACTCTAGTTTGCTTCTGGATCATTATTACCTCATTTTAAGAAGTTCAAACATTGATCTGATTACTTGAACAGTGTACCAGTAATAAATGGTAGTGTTAGTGATAGCAGTGAACAAACGTCCTGTTCAGATAAGATAAATTAGGTAAATTTGCTTTGACTGCAATAGAGGTTAAGATGAACTCTAAAATTATTGAATGTAATACTACTAGTATATAAAATTATTAGTGCTGTCAGCGCTAGTCTTGTTAAAATGACGTTAACGCCATAACCGCATTAACGTGGCAAATCTCCGTTAGCGAGTTACTGCGTGGGGCTGCACGGCGTCAATGCGTTAGCGTGGTTAGGTCGTTAACGCATTAACGCCGTGCAGCCCCACGAGATTAACGCTGACAGCACTAAAAAATATACATGAATTACTATATTCACTTAGTTGTTACCCTCCTCTTTGAATCCAGCGCCACTGGACTATAGAGCTTACAATAAAGAAGAAGGGGGGGTAAGGTGTATTTTTGTGTAATAGTGCTTTTTTTCAGTCAGTTATTTCAGACATGTTAATCTTGTATATTTTGCTTTGTCTCTTTCTATTTGTTTCAGCTCTGGATACCAAAGGGAAGGTCCTCAGAGTGCTGATATCAGTGGGGAAGCTGATTCTGCTTTTAGGTTTCCTCTATATGTTCGTTTGTTCTCTTGACATCCTGAGCTCAGCTTTCCAGCTTGTGGGAGGTACTCACTCTTAAACTTATCAGAAGCTGTGAGTTAATGTAATGTTGAGCAATAAACTTGCAAGCTATAGTCCTTTTACCACAGCAGACGTCTTGTTTTTAAGACACTGTGCAAGTCACCTTTAGCAGTACTCAGTTCTACTACTGTTTAAAATGTACCCAATCACCAATCCCAAGCATAATATATAATATTTTTATATTCAAAAATAAAATATGGTATGAATGTGAAAATGTTCACTCTCTACTGTTCACCTGGTCCAGGTAAAACGGCAGGTGACATCTTTCAGGACAACGAAATTTTGTCCAACCCTCTGGCTGGTTTAGTCATTGGTGTTCTGGTCACCCTGCTGGTCCAGAGCTCATCCACTTCCTCCTCCATAGTTGTCAGCATGGTCTCCTCTGGTTGTGAGTATGAACTTCTCCCCTCTACCAGCACATACAGAGACACATCCATGCACAGAAAACTCATCATGAGTGAGGATGATATTGAAGGAGGTCTTTGTGTCTCCACAGTGTTAACAGTTCAGGTAGCCGTTCCTATCATCATGGGCACCAACATCGGCACCTCGGTCACAAACACTCTAGTCGCCATGACGCAGGCTGGTGAACGCAACACTTTTCGGAGGTAATGAATTTGTGCATCATGGAAGCTTCCTAAAAGTAACCCAGGAGAAAATATGTGTGTGTTCTTCATTATATTGTAGTAATATACAGAAATATATACCTTGCGAATCTTGTGGGCATTCTCCCACGGTATCTAGAGGAACACCCTGATGAATTATAGCTCTGTTCAGACGTTTACATGCACTCATCATGGGCATCGATGTATGGTTATTCGGGGATTTCCATGTTTTCTTTTAACTGCTCTTTTTCCAGAGTGAACTTACTGTACAGAATACATCTTTACTGACTTAAAAAAAGGATTGGGTGCATAAATTTGAATTTTCTGTAATCTACACATGGTCAAAACTATACACGCAGGATCGAATATATACTTTATCCACTCCAAAACCAGTTTTGATGTGTGAACGTCCAACTGTTTCCAAGTTTCAACCATCTAGCTGTTGCTTTGAGATGAAGTTAGAGAATGTGTAGGACCTTTAGCTTCTCCTTTGCTTCACCATATGGGGGTGGTGTTGAAGGTCTCAGTCCATGGCGATATGATACTCACTTCACTGACCGTTATGTGGTATTTCAGAAGTTTCTAGTTCATGGCAGGCTTGTTCCAGAATATCCTAAGCAATTTCTTCTCATCCTGGGGTAACAGTTTGGGACTTACTCCAGAACTCTACAGTTCTTCTTCTTTGCTGGCAAAGAGAAATTATCAGCCGTAGTCACTCATGATCAAAAAATTCTTGCTTTTTTTTTTTTTTATCATTTAAAGTCAGTAAAATGTATTCTGTACAATCATTCCACCCTGAAAGAAGAACAGTTCAATGAAGTCATTAAAGCCAAAAATTACCATGGCATTCATGCCAATGATAAATACATGTAATAATAATAATAATAATAATAATAATAATAATAAATAATAATAATAATAATAATAATAATAATAATAATAATAATAATAATAATAAGTGTTTTCGGTGAACATAATGACAAACCACAACAGCTATTATTATTATTATTATTATTATTATTATTATTATTATTATTATTATTATCATTATTATTATTATTATTA
>NW_005187588.1:834196-843788 GCF_000239375.1 Pundamilia nyererei
GTTTGGAGGATAGGTAGAGCTGGGTGTCATCTGCGTAGCAGTGAAACTGGATGTTATGCTTCCTAAAAATATTACCTAGGGGTAGGAGATAGATGATAAAAAAGTAAAGGACCCAGGACAGAGCCTTGGGGTACACCGGAATTAACTGGAGTAGATACTGAACTGTAATTGAACAAACTGTGAGCGGCCAGAGAGATAAGAAGTAAACCAGGTGAGTACTGTACCATTGATGCCAATAGATGCTAATCTGTGAAGGAGGATGCGGTGGGACAAAAGCTGCTGTAAGGTCAAGGAGAATGAGAATGGATATACAGTAAGTCCAGAATCAGCTACAAGCAAAAGATCATTGGTGATTTTTACTAGGGCTGTTTCTGTACTGTGACATGAACGGAAGCCGGACTGAAACTGTTCATACAAGTTATTTCCAATGAGATGACGATGAACCTGTGCAGCCACTATCTTTTCAAGAATTTTTGCTAGGAAAGGGAGATTTGAACTTGGCCTGCAATTTTTTAGATTGGAGGGATCTGAACCATTCTTTTTCAGTATTGGAGTTATTATTGCAGTTTTAAGAGAAGAAGGAACAGAACCAGATATAAGAGAGGAGTGTGCGATATTAGCAATCAGTGGGGCAAGAGACGGGAATGAGAGTTTAACAAGATTTGTTGGCAGTGGATCAAGTTTACATGATGATGACTTTAAGTTAGTAATTATGGAAGATAGCTGAGTTATTGTGGGAAGTTCAAAATTGGATAGAGAGGATGACAGCTGAGAAGGACAAAAAATGCAGATAGAACAATTGACCATTTCACAGGACGAGGGCAATTGCTGATGAATAGTCTCAATCTTGGTGTAAAAAAAGTCCATAAATTTGTTGCAAAAAGAGTGTGTATGTATGGCAAAGGTATCTGGGGTTTAACAATATTATGCAATGTAGAAAACAAAGTGCGAGTGTTTCCTTCAGCGGATTCAATAACAGAGGTGTAGTAAGCAGATTTAGCATGATGAATAGCTTCTTTATAGTGTTGTATATGACTGAGATACATGTCTTTGTGAATAGTAAATCCTGTTTTCCTGGATAGACGTTCCAGGCAGCGTCCAGTAGCTTTAAGTTGGCGAAGTTCAGATGAGTATCAGAAAGAAACAGTTCGAGTTTTTTGGGGAGCCAAGGTATCTAAGAGGTTGATAAGTTCATTGTTATAGTGTTATAGTCTATGGAAGCTGAGGCATCAATGGTAGGTAAGTTGTTAATGCCATGGGAAAGAGCTGATAGATCAATGCTCCTAATATTTCTAAAAGTAATTGAGCGGTTTTGTTTATTTTTTACGGAGCCCCGCAGGGGACATGGGAGAAAAAAAAAATTAAGACGGACTTTTGCGAGATCTCGCAAAACTATCTCGGGATCTCGCAAAAGTTTTGCGAGATCTCGCAAAAGTTTTAGCCGCATTCTTCCCGTTAGCTTGAAGCTAAGACCCACTACAGGAGGAACACCGCTTTCCCGGCACATCGTGCCTCGACCTCCCCGTCGGCTTCGAGCCGGCGTCCGGTGTTTTGCGGGATCTCGCAAAACTTTTGCGAGATCCCGAGTTTGTTTTGCGAAATCTCGCAAAACTTTTGCAAGATGTGATGATCTGTCCTAAAAAGATGAACATAGATAAATTAAAAGTGTGATGAACTTACTGTGAAGTTAAACATGTTTCCGCCAGAATTACTTTATTGTATTTTTATGGATACTGTTATCTGCATTCAATTTTAGATAACTAATCCTGTGAATTTTATTTCATTTTATGATGTTTTGTTCTTTTCTTGACTTGTTTACTTAGCTGTAAATGAATATTAATCGGTCTTTTATATTACTGTCTTATTATCTGTATTATTATCTTACCTCTGAAGCTCTTTGAACTCCAATAACCTGCTACTATGTAACTGACAAACAGCCTTCTTTTCAACCTGAGATTCTTAGGCCTCCGGGAAATAAAATAAATACAAAATTAACCATGTAATATTTAATAAAAAAAAGAAAAAATCAACAAACAAAATAGTTAATTAATTTTTATTTTATGAATCTCAGGTTCAGAGAAAAGATAAATGGTACACATTTCCTAGAATTCTTTACCTGGAAAGCAGTGATATCACGCTTTCATCAAAAAGATCAAAGGTCATTGTTGTCTTGCTTTTGTGTTTCATTATGCACTTAGAGCTTTCGCAGGGGCCACAGTGCACGACTTCTTTAACTGGCTCTCAGTGTTGGTGCTGCTGCCTCTGGAGGTAGCCAGTGGTTACTTGTTTGTGGTCACCAAGCTCATCACTGATTCATTCGAAATCCAGAGTGGAGAGGCCCCAGATCTGTTAAATGTGATCACTGACCCCCTCACTGAATCAATCATAGAGGTAAGACGTCATTATTATCTTATTTTTCCAAATAACAAACAAACATGCAGCTGCCTTATTCATTTTTTGGTCATCAATCTGGTGAAAAAACATGCTTGACAGGCCTGGATGATACAGTAAGAGTGGCCATGCATAACATCTATATATAACAGCAGAATTTCACCTCTATCTAAAATGACATTGAGAACACAAAGTATTAAGCAGCACGATTCATTTCCTGAAAGATGAATGCTGACATGAATGTCTGTAGTCTATTGCTTTTTTTCACACTCTTAACATTATCAGACAGATAAGATGCTCATATATAAGACTGTTATCTCTCATGGTTTATAGTTCACAGTTTATTTCCTCCTCCCTTTTTCCTTCTGACTCAGCTGGATGCATCTGTGATTAGTGGGATTGCCACCGACGATCCAGAAGCTAAAAACAAGAGCCTCATAAAGAGATGGTGCCAAACCTTCACCAACACAGTAAGACCAAAGCATGTCAAATATATCCAAATATACTCCAAAGAACTAAGAATTAAATGCTGAATATATGTTTTCCACCCTGTTTCAGACCTTAATGAATGTCACAGTTCCTGGTCCAGAGAACTGTACCTCTCCTTCTCTGTGCTGGGTTGATGGCAATTATACCTTCACGCTAAAGAACGTTTCTCAGACATACAATATAAAGAAATGTAAGACCACTATTTACTTTAATTTAATTATGTAAATAAAGGAATAATGTTTCCATCACAATATGATAGACAGTCTCCTTGTAGAGACATTTGGATTGAACTGTGTACTTTTCATTGTCCTTGTGGGACAGTAGTCTGCCCAGATTAAGCATCTCATATACATATATATACATTAGATATACATCAGATGTCATCATAATAATAGTGCAATTTACTAATAGCACTGTGAGTCTATCAGTAAATTGCATACAAAAGTTACTACAACATTATATGAACAAAAGTAGTGGGACACCTACACATTATACCTACAGGAGCTGCTTCAGCTTGGAGACTCATGCCATGAAGCTTCCAGCACACAGTTTTTGTGCTGATGTTAATGCCAGAGGTAATGAGCTGTTCAGTTATTGCATCAGTAGAGCACCGGTGACTTTTATGCACCACGCTCCTCAGCACTCAGTTTATCAGGTCTACCTCTTTAAGGCTGAGTTGCTGTGTTTCCTGAATGCTTCCACTTTGCAACAAAACTACTTCGACTTGATCGTGGGAAAAAAAATGTTACAAACTGACTTGTTGCATTGCATTGCAGTACCTTACTCAAATTCAGTGGGCCCATTCTTTTACAAATGTTTATAATGGTAGACCTATAAACATTTTTACACTCCTGTGGCAATGAGGCTGAATGAAACACTTGAATTCAAAGACATGTTAAGACATGTAGGCCGGTAGTTTTGTCCACATTGTGTATTTCTTTCTTGTAATTATGTGCGTGTTTCTGTGTGTTGCCAGGTACACACCTCTTTGTGGATGTGAATCTGTCTGATATGGCGGTGGGTCTGATTCTGCTGGCTCTCTCTCTGCTCGTGCTCTGCTCCTGCCTGATCCTCATAGTCAAGCTGCTCAACTCTATGCTGAAGGGACAGGTGGCTGTTGTCATCAAGAAAGTCCTCAACACCAGTGAGCATCACTGCACTCTATAAATTCTGTAAAAAAAAACTGGATGTGATGTGTAGAATAATACATGAATGTTCTTGTATCTGCACAGATTTCCCATTTCCCTTCGGTTGGGTCACGGGCTACATCGCCATTTTAGTCGGTGCTGGAATGACCTTCATCGTGCAGAGCAGCTCAGTGTTCACTTCTGCCATTACGCCACTAGTTGGTGAGGTTAATTATGCATTCATCCATTACTTCTATCACCTCCATGTATTTATCATTAAAAACAGCATTGATGCATGATTGAGAATATTTGTTTCCTTCTGAATATTTTTTTCTAAAGATTTCTATATCTTGTTTGTCTTCTTTATGTGACTTTTTAGGCAGTAAAGGACAGAATCTGTCTGAAAGGAGTGAAATTATTGTTCTTTTCTTGATATTTTTGTTTATCCATAATGACCAGGACCTAAATCTAATAACTGTAATACCATGGTGAAGCAGATAGTGATGGTCGTCAGACACATGGGGAAAATATGTATTCCAACCATGTCGTTTTTAATTCAATAGGCATTGGTGTCATCAGTATAGAGAGAGCGTACCCACTGTGTCTTGGTTCAAATATCGGCACAACCACCACAGCCATTCTGGCAGCCATGGCTAGTCCCGGAGAAACTCTGGCTGACGCTCTACAGGTCAGTCATTCCCACAAAAACACTCTCCCCTCCTGGTTAACATTAAATGTATCAGTAATTGTATTTAGAACCACTACAAGCCTTTCTAAGGTTTTATACTGTACTAAAAAATCTTTTTCTTAATTTATAATAATTTAAATATCATTGCAGGTACATCTTCTCATGAGAAATTATGTCATATTTGCTATTTAACATATTTCCTATGGTTACCTACATATTAAGGTCTGCAAAAGTCCAAATGACTAATTTTACCCTAATAATAATATTTTATCCGACTAATTTAATTTTTATTCAACTGTGACATTTAGCTGAACTTTAAATTTGTGGTTTGAGGGAGAAATTGGGTGCCTACATGAAAATTTGGGACAAATCGTTGTGGAAACAGCTGTTGGAAATATAAACTTACTGGACACTTCATTAGGTACACCTTATCAACTACTTGTTAATACTATCCAGAAAAGGCCGTTCTTTAAATTTGAACAAAATGAAAACTAAAAGACTTTCAAATCACATGAGCCAGTATTTTATTCACAACTCCAAGCATAGATAAGATAACAAATGTTAAAACTGAGAAATCTTATAATTGATTAACAAAATGAGCTCATTTCAATTATGGGTGATTTCAGTAATCTCGACTTGTTGGTGCCAGATGAGCTGGTCTGAATATTTGAGAAACTACTGGGATTTTCCCAACAACTACATAAAAAATAGGTCAGAGGAGAATAGCCATACTGCTTCAAGCTGATAGGTACAATTTAAATAACCACCAATTAACGACTCTCAATGCACACCACATCGAACCTTGAAGCAGATTGGCTACAGCAGCAGAGGACCACACCAGATGCCCCTCCTGTCCGCTAAGAACAGGAAACTGAGATTACAGTTCACACAGGTTCTGCGACATTCAGATGGTTGGGACAGAATTAGCTGTAAACAACATACATGGCTCCATTGTGCTTTGCATCAAAGAGTAAGGCTGGTCGTAGTGTTGAAATGGGGTGGGAGATATTTGGCACATTTTGACCCCCTAGTACCAACTGAGCATCTTCTGCTGGCTGCATCCAGCAGGATAACACACCATGTCATAAAGCTCAAACTATGTCAAACTGGTTTCTTGAACGTGACAATGAGTTCACTGTACTCATCCCAGCCTCCGCAGTTACCCGATATCAATCAAATAGAGCACCTTTAGGATGTGGCAGAATGAGAAATTCATATCATGGATGTGGAGCTGACCTATCTGCAGAGGTTGTACGATGCTTTTGTCAATATAGACCAAAATCTCTGAATCTTGTTGAATCCATGTCAGGAAGAATTGAAGTCCAAGCAAGGTGTACCTAATAAAGTGACCAGTATCTTTGTGGCTCTGACATCTCGTGCCAAATCATTTATTTTCAATAAAAAAGAAACTTATCAGGAAATTATCAACCTGTAAAAGATTACATTTTTTACTCTGAATTTGTAGCAAGCTACCTCTTTGCACTTACACTGATGCTTGTTGTTTGTTAACAATTCAGATTGCCCTTGTGCACTTCCTGTTCAACATCTCTGGCATCATTCTGTGGTATCCCATTCCATTTACCCGCGTCCCTATCCGGTTGGCTAAAGGTCTGGGCAACATCACGGGCAAGTACCGCTGGTTTGCTGTAGTCTACATCATCTGCTGCTTCTTCGTTTTACCGCTTCTCATTTTCGCCCTGTCGCTGGCTGGCTGGAAGGTACTGGTGGGCGTGGGTGTTCCTCTACTCATCATGTTGATCATAATCATTGTGATCAACATACTACAAAAGCGGAAACCTGGGTGGCTGCCTGCAGTCCTGCGATCCTGGGACTTCCTCCCACTATGGGCACACTCCCTGGCTCCCTGCGACAAAGCAGTTGGGGTTTTAATCGCAAAATGCTGTTGCTGCTGCAAATGCTGCCAAGCTGCATCCGACGACCAAGAAGACAGAGCAGAACAATTGGAAAATAACAAGACAACACACACAGCAGTATATGACAATCATGCAATGAGTGTAGAGAATGAAGCGGAAGATGGGATGAAAATAGAGTTAAATATCCTGAAAATGACCACGCTTTGAGATTTGATATTTTAAGTGCAGTTGTGGTCAGAAGTTTACATGCACTCGTCATGGCCATGAACGTAACTGTGATGTTGGAGTTCTAATGATTTCTTTAACTGTTGTTTTTCCAGGGGGGAATTAAGCCAACTTACAGGACTTTAAAAAGCAAGAACTGGGTGCAAGTTTGAATGTATTTTGAATTTTCTCTAATCCACACAGGATCGAAATTATACATAAACTCATTTAGGTTGTGCTGATAGTTGTACAATGTTATTAAAACACCTTTTTTCAATTCTTCAATTCAAACAATTCTCTGTAAGTACAAGTTATTTGTCACCACTTTGCCAACTTCTCGAAGAAGACCCCAACTCTCACCCCTTAGATGACAGGGAATTGTTCAGGAACATGTTGAGAAACCACAAAGGCTCAAGCCTGCCATGAACTGGAAACTGCTGGAAAACCAGCAGTAGGAACTGAACAATTGAAGCATGTTTTACATTGCCATGGACTGAGACGGCGCTGACCAAGACAGAAGTCCTTGCTCCAAAATCAACACCTTAAACAACTGATGTACAATTTTCAGCTGCCCACGTGGACAAGCCAAATGCCAAATTTTATGGTCAGGTGACACAAAGATTGAGCTGTTTGATCACAATGACAAGAGGTATGTTTGGATGGTTAAAGGTGAGGCTTTCAAACCTAAGAACACAAATTTATGGATTATGCTTAAAAGCCAGGTTTTTGCCAGGAGACCAGCCAATTTAAACCAAACTCTGCCAAGACTGATGGATGCCAAAAGTATCTGGTCGGACTGCAACTTGATAAGGGACATTTAATCAAATATGTCATTTTGACGCTTTGTGGATGAGAGAAATTCCAAAATAAATTCAAACATGTGCACCCTATTGATATTTTTTTACTGTCATTAAAGATGTATGCTGTCATTCCACCATGGAAAAAGCAGTTCCAAGAAATCATTAAAAATCCAAAAATCTCCACGATGTATTTAAAGTTCCTACCACAACTGTATGTGTGTGACTGTGTGTGATGCAAAGAAACATACTAATGGACATATTGTAGTGTAACATAGGAAATGACTGCGTAGACAAATGCACTAAAACGTTACATCGTTAACTGAAGTGACCTTGAAATACGAGTGGAAATCTATAATTATATTAATGTCAGCAAATCCTATGAAAGGATCAAAACCAACCACTTTAGTTTCTCAGAGTCACCATATCGCGGCCCCAAACCTAACCCTAACACTAAGGCTAGCCAATCAGAATGTGTGTACGTGTGTTTTTTTCACAGAATATGTAATATTTGTTTTGGGTCTTTTTTTATTTTTTTCTCCTGAAAGATCCTCCTTTACTTTTTCCACAGCATACTATTAGAGTGGGGTTAGGGTTATTAACTATGATGACTTAGATCTCGGAGTACTAATACTTCATAATTTAGCAAGTTTATGATTTTAACATCAAATCCGTTTGGCCTTGCTGAAGACATAAATGCAGCAAACATCAGTGCAATTCTATTAACCTTATAAAGGACATCATCATTTCTTAAAGCAGCTTGGTACTTTAATTGTTTTTACCTTCATTATTTAAATGAAGGGACATTTTTATTTGACTATTTTTCTGCTGTAAATCAGGGAACAAGACAGGGAACTGTGACAGTGCCAGTCAAATACTTTCACCCAGACATGTTGATTTTCGCTGTTTGAAATTTTGCTATAAAAATGCTTATTTTATTTATGAGTCCTGCTGAGTTGGTGAATTTAAATTTTTATAGTTCCCTGATTCATGATTAAAAACTTGAAAAACCCAAAGGCTTCAACTAAATTTTGTGTTGTGTCATTGTGTCAGTATGCCATCATGATTTTCTGCCTGCTCATTGTTTGCTGATGAACATTTAGCTCATGTGTATAGCCTCAGAACTGGTAGCATCGCTATAAAGTGGTGCATGATGTGACAATTTTTAGCTACACAGACAAAGCTAGACTCAATCATGTTGACTTTGGTCTTTTAAATCAATTTGTGTGTGGATATAAAAATGCAGAATATCACCAGTCTTATCCTTTTGACATTTGAGTAACTGTATTGTCATGAACTAACATAACATAACATTTAACGTGCTAACTGTGGAGTCTGAGATGTAGTGCTTGTTTTTTTGTTTTTTGTTGTTGTTGTTGTTTGTTTGTTTTTTTGCAGTTTCATTGACACACCAACCTGTCATATTTACCTAGTTTCATCATTTTCCCATTTTTGTATTTTTATACAGAGACAAAAAAAATCACTGTGTATAAAAGACACATTCAGATCTTTAAAACATCGTTTTAAGGTGTAGAATAACTTTGTAATTGAAGAGGTAATTGTATTCAAGGAATATATAGTCTGGAATTAGATGAATGCACATCTAACAATTTGTTTTTGTTTGTTTAATTGTGAGTTGTCCCTCCCAAAAAAAACTGTGTTAAAAAGGAAAAAGAATAAAATAATGCTAGATTCATCAATTGGTATGGTTTCCTGACCCGTTTATATGCTGATCATTTCTATATAGCCCTGTTATCTGTGTTATTTGTTTCTGAGCTAACCAAAGTATAAGGAGGGTGTTCAAAGTGTTAAGAGAGATAAAGACAGAGCCCTGCAGTGGTAAGAGTCACATCAGCAGGGGTCCAGAATACAAGGTCATCACGTGGTTCATGTAGGCTTTAGCTAGTTCCAGGAAGTGCATAATAAGTGAATACAGAGAGACAGAGCACTGTTTCTCCAGAACTAGCAGTCAATAAATGCATCTATCTATCTACACACACACACACACACACACACACACAC
>NW_005187588.1:843833-850676 GCF_000239375.1 Pundamilia nyererei
ATGTATAGAGTCTAAAAATATCATAAACTTTGTTAGTATTATTGAATTAATCTTTCATACTTTTTAAAATGACTGTCCAACGGTCCTCTCATTGTACGTTCACTGTATTGTTAGATCTGTGAAGTTTTAATTATTGATGTTTTGTTATTTTTATTTTTTTTCTAGACATCATCTACATCTACAAGATTGTATGTGTTTAGTTATTTCTTACCTATTTCCTTGATTATTTTCTTTACATTCTACGTTTTGCACAGAATTTAGGTCAACAGTAATTTTTCTCCTAAATGTGCTTTGTAAAAAAATTAGAGTAGAGTTGTACCATCACACCCGGTATCTGGGAAACCTTCACTGTCACGTGTCAGTGAGCCATGTGCAGGGAACATGAGATGCACCATCAATATATCAATAAAGAGGGTGTGCAACTGTGTCAAAGCACAACACGGGAATCACGACAGTTTCCACATGGTCAACTGACATTAATGCCATGGAAATGTCTCTCCCTCTCTCTCTCTCTCTCTCTCTCTCACACACACACACACACACACACACACTGCTGGCACCCATGGTGCCAGCAGATCAGATTAATTTTGATAGACATACTAATATTATGACATCTGTGTGACGGCGTGTGTTTGTTGTATTTTTAGTCCATCAGAAGAAAAATAGTTTAGATGTCTTGAACATAATTAATCCCAAATTCAGAATAACATATCTTGTATCTTTGGAAACTCTTAAATCACCTATAAAACTAGTACAGAATTACACTCAGCAGCCACTTTATTAGGTACACTGTGCTAGTACTGTTTTGACCCCCATTTTGCCTTCATACCTGCCTTTATTCTTTGTTGTACATATTGAACACGCTATTATAGAAAATCCACATTGACATGATAGTATCACACAGTCGCTGCAGATGTGTCAGCTGCACATCCATGATGTGAGCCTTTACAATAAATCCCAGAGGTGTTCCACTGTTATCTGGTGACTCTGTGCAGTGAACTCACTGTCATGTTGAAGAAACAAGTTTGAGATGATTTGAGCTTTGTGACATGATGCACTATCCTTTCCAAAAACCATCTCAACATCAAAGGAAGGACATAATCAGCAGCCGTATTCAGATAGACTACCCTGCACACCTTGGTTGTAGCAAGCCTTTACAGGTGTTACTGTCAAGTCTTGACCAACTCTACCTGCTTAAATGCCCGGGCTGGTTAAATATTTGCACTAATGAGGTTTTGAACAGGTCGACCTAAACAAGTGGCCGGCGAGTATAAAAGTCCTGACTTCTGCAGGCTAAGGTGACTGATTGACCAACACTGCCATCTAATGGTAATCAAAGGAAGCACAAGGCATTTGAGGAAAAGCAGAAGAGGAAGAGGATACTGAAGACACTGCGCATGTCTATGTGTAAAAATAGTTCAGCGCAAATCCATCTGAATCACCTCAATTGTTCAGTTCCAATTATTTGTCTACTGTATGTACTATTTGTGTATTTGTATGTATGTTGTAATGCGGTCTGTTTTAAGGTGAGAACTAACATACAGAATTACATTATGTGACTGCATAATGACAATAGAGAATCTGTCTCATAAGGTTTCCTAACTACCTCTGACAACTGACGGCTCTGGCTGCTCATCTTCAAGCTGCAGCTGGGATCTCACAGTGCTTTATCTGACTAGAACCACTGCTGTTAGCTCACAAGTTAGCATATCAAACAATCTGACATATATCAGTGTGGAGCATGTGTTCAGTGCCCTTTAGTGCCAAACCTTGAGTATCCCCCCAAACATTCTGTTTTCTTAGATCAGGAACTAAAATTAAAAATTCATGAGGACAATGCAACAATTTGACAAAAACCAAAATAATTTATTATTTTCAAACCCAGAGGCAATTTGTGGTTACAGTCATAACAGATAACTGATGTGCATTTTACACATAGTGTACACTACCACTATCAACACAATGCTAACACTACACTACCTCTACGACTACATCCATTACTCACTTGAACTACCACTTAAAGTAAGACTATCCATAATATCAAAACATCAGTACATCAAAAGAAAAAAAAAGAAAAACGAAACAATACATTTGCACTTGTAGCACCATTCACTGCATTACACTACAGATGAAAAGAATAATTTAAAACTTGTGTGGGCTACTATAACATACTTCACAGGCTTGTGTTTCCATGTGCCTCTCTCTGAAAGCCTGGAAGAGGCAGTTTCTTTCAGGACCACTATAGCTGGCCACTTGTGCAATAATTTGTGCCTAAAGAAATTCTCTGTGTAGCATCATAGCATGGTTCTGAACCATGGTTTTTGTGTTCTGCTTCTGATTTAGGGGAGTTGTTGCACTGTTGCATAAGAAAATGACAGAAAAACAGTACACATATGAATGACAGAGATCTTTTTTAACTTAGAAAGGGACGGGACCGTAGTGCGCGGTGTACGCGGCCACAATGCCGGAAGTGTCGGCCATCTCGTCGCAGGAAACGTTCAGCTCACACACCTCTCTGAGGCTGAAGGGTGGTGGAGAGAAATGGTTTTAGATGGTGCATGTATGTACCGCATTTTACTTATGAATATTGACTTTTGTAGCAAGAAACTGCAAAGTGAAAGAAAACGGCTGTACCTTTCCAGCTGCAGAGGGGAGAGGTTACCAGCTGGAGCGGCTCTTCGGCTTCTCAGAAGAACAGCGGCCAGATCTCTCTTCATCACCACTGGATTGGCTGAAGAGTCAAACATTGCAACTTTAGACTTTTACTTTTTTCACGTTTAAATTCTAAAACTATGCAAAGCTTCTATCAAACAAATCTGCTACCCACCCTCAGAACTGGCTGACTCTGAGGAAGATGAGGATGATGATGATGATGAAGAAGAGTCAGAGCCAGAGTCTGATGCAGAGGAGTCGGACTCAGAGGACTCGGAAGATTCAGAGGACTCTGAAGACTGTGAGGACTCAGAGGATTCAGAGGACTCTGAGGATGATGAATCGGATGCTGAAGAGTCTGAGGAAGAGTCAGATGAGGCGGAATCGGACTCAGAGGAGGAAGCGGAGGAGGAATCAGAAGCGGCAGGGTCAGCAGGTGCAACATCAGCAGCTGTGTCGGCATCGGGGTCCACGACAACCTCGGGTTCCACCGCTGATGAAAACAAACAATGGCATACGTTAATCGTACTGTAGGTGCTCACATCGCCCCTAAAAAGGTCGAGAACGATTCTCAGCTTCACAGCATTAACAAGAGTTTGTCCTTACCTCCCATGGACCAGCACACTGAGAGAAGAGCGCAGATGGAGAGGAGAGTTAGAGCCTTCATGATGTCTTGTAGTTAGTGTCTCCTTGTAGACAACTCGATTCTTTTACAGCTTCTTCTTCTTCTTCTTTGCTTTCCTCTGACGGCTTGTTCTGTTTCTTTCTCCCAAGTCGAGGTCAATATATACTGTAGTCCACCTCTCTTGTCAGACCAGACCCACACAATGAGATAATCCTCTGATTGGCTGGGGAATCAAATGTCACCGTTTCCGCTTCCATTTCTCATGAAAACTCACATAAACATCCAAACAGCTCCTGGCACAGAGTCCAAAAACTCATCCAACAGCCACAGCCACAAACATTTCTGGCATTTGACATTACGTACAGTACATGGCAACACATGTAAACCTGTGAGTACGAGCATATGTTGACAGAATGATGGATGAATTATTCCCTACACTCTTTGTGGAAGTGCTGTTTTCTCCACAACGTGCGCGTGTGCAAATATGCATTTTTCACATGCAAAGAAAAAACTCATCAGAAATAGTTAAAGATAATTTTTGAAGAACTTGAACGACCTGTAGATCAATTTTGAGTTAAATGTCTGAATAGAGATCTCAAAATACTTCCTTTCTCTTGCTTTTGGATAAACTCCACAATATATATATATATATATATATATATTTAGTAATATTTTCTCCAACAAAAAATGCAAATTTTTTTTAAGGCAAAACGAATCATTTTTTATATACTTGTCTTGTTTACCAGTCTTATACATCCCCTTCAAATTCCTTTAAGTCCTGACCATCATCACTGAAGTATAAATAATACAACAAACCCTGAAAGTCCAAACTGGTGCTATTACAAGATTTCTATAAAATATCCTTAACATTTAATTGGATTTTAATCCAGACGACCCACTGCAGGGCTGCCTCTTTAACATCAAGGTTGCCAGGTCTGCCATTGCTGTTATGTTTCTATATTCCTTGCCCCAGATGTGATCTCCCACCCACACAAACCCCAAACTATAGTCTGAGCCTACCACAACCTACTAATCGAGTGACACGGAACAGCAGTGAGCCTCATTATGTGACAGAGCTTAATTAGAGTGTTGCAGAGTCCCACTCGAAACCGCAGTCAAACGCTATTTACAGATCCATCTCGGCCCAGGTCCTGGAGAGATCCAGTGCACGGCTATGGCTTACCAACACCAACCAGCGGCCCAATGCACAGTGTCAGTCAGCGTATTTCAGCATATAGAGAGATAAATTTAGACAACCCCCATGTGTTGGACGCACAGCGTTATGCACGCTGGTTTGGATGCAGTTTTCTGTTTGTGCGATATATTCGAGTGCGGCTTTGGTGGCTTGTATATTTTTAAAAAAGGTATTGGAGTTTGCAGCTTTGACCTAAACCATATTGCATCTTAAATACTGTGTAGATAACCAAACTTTCACACACACATATCACTTGACTCGTGTATATACATATTTATCTCAAAGAGCCCCGAATGGCTTCATTTGTCATGTAGTGAGCCAGATCCAGTGGTGCAGAGTGACCTTGTTGTCCTTTGTGCTTCGTAGTCTAGCGTTATTCCTGGTGTCTAGGATTTGTTTTGGACTTCATGCCATGTAATTTCAGTGTCTCGTCCAGTGTCCATTTTTGTGGATTTTTGTGGATTTAGTACTCGGGGGACACAGTTGGAGAAAACAATTGTGATAACATCCCCGAGGAGGCAGGAAATGCAGCAGACACAGTTCCTCGTTGCTGCCGCATCCTGGCTTTTAATTAATATCATGTAGACATCAAGTAACGCTCTCAGTTTTTCACAGTTGTCCCAGCTCTTGTGCATCTAGCAGATTTAAATACAACTAAAACATGTGATAGTGACTGTACTGTGTATGAACACAGCAGTCAAGTCATATCAGTGATGAGCATCTTTTTCTAAAGCAGATGATGTAATATCCTCACAAGTCAAATGTCATCATTTTCCCCTTTTTGCATATTTTTCTTTAATTTAAGAACTTCCTACAAATGTATTTTTAAATCACATCCCCTGAGATACATAATGTTTCAGGGAATGATTTCGGCATTCCAAAGATTTTTTCATTCAGTTTTCATGCTCCGAGCTACTGGAACAATCTATCAAATGATCTGAGGCCGAACTATGAAGCACTTCCTCACCCTGGCTTTTGATTACATCGTCTTATCACTAAAATTTAATTTAGTAAATGATCCAATACGTTGTTGTTGTTGGAACTTTTTTGATAAATCCAATGATTTTTCTCTGTTTCATTGTACTTTTCCATTGTCTATTTGCACATGTATGATTATCAGTATATTTAGTCATATCATAACCAGTAAAAATGCAAAAAAAAACTTACAAAGAAACTCTTTTGAGAAAACGACATAGAGCATATGCTGTTGCATATTGACTTTATCGCAAACATATTTTACTGCTAATAGTTAGCAGTGAATTACAATATCAACAAACAACTAAAAGAAAACTCAAAGAAACAATAGTTGAATTACAAAGTGAATCATTAAGTATGTAAATAGTAATAAGCAATAAGTATTAAGTAAAAAAAAAGGTAAATTAATTTTCAGCCTGTGGGGCTAAATTTAAAAACAAAACAAATTTTAAAAAGCACAAAGATCTCAATCAGAAAATGACCTCTTCACATTTGGTCTGAAGATATGCTCTCACGTAGAGAAATACATTCCTGAGAAGTTATCATTTCCCTTTTTTAAGCAGGGACAATTTTTCGTTATTGTCAGTTTGCTGAAATTTTGTTTCACCTTTCAAAGGAAAATATCTCTAACTACAAGACAGTCAGTTTTTGTTCTTGTAAATACTCCCACGACACTTCAGTGGGGTTGAAATCTGGAATTTCTTTTCTTGGCTAACCATCATTTGCTTCTCTTTGAGCTTTGTGTAGTTTACACAGAATCAGTATCTAGTAAAGACGTCTATATCCATCAGACAGATGGCCTCATGGGTGATGGGTAAGCAGAGCCATTCTTACTGGAACTCTTATCCATACCAGCTTTATTCCTGTTGCATGATGCACATGCCTCATATCTTTGCAACAAACAACTTTCAAATGACCAGTTAGAGGACTGTATTCAGCATTTTTTAAAACCATTACCTCAGGCTGCGTGTGGAAGCTCGGAGAAAAGCATGACATTTCCTTTTGTTCGTGTTGTGTCTGCAGTAAGGTACCTAAAATACCCATAATATATTTCAGCAACATTTAAATATTACAGTGTAACATCTGAAAAGAGTAAGAAACTGTCGGGCACGGTGCTGTTATACAACAGTGTTACCGCAAGAGCCAGTTCTAGCTGTTCCTTTAGTATATTAAACAAACAAAAAACAACAAACAATTAGCAGTAAAAATCATCCAGCTTAAATAAAAGCAAAACAAGTTTTTTGATTTTTAGCAGTTAAATTTTAGTTGTGCTTAGACACAAAATTTAAAAAGTACATTATAATACTGGACATGGATTTATAATGAAGCAGCTATGTTATTACATCCATCCATCCATCCATCATTTTCTGCCACTTATGGGAGTTTGGCTTGGGGG
>NW_005187588.1:850696-871875 GCF_000239375.1 Pundamilia nyererei
GGGGTGGGGGGGTGGGGGCAGCAGTCTAAACAGAGGCCTTCTTTCTCCCCTGTCACCTCCTCAAACTGTCATGGGAGAACAGTGAAGCATTCCCAAGCTAGCTGTAAAGATATAGAGATATATCTCGCCTGCATTTATTGGGTTTCTCTTCCTGTCTCTTCCTACTTGGACATGGCTGAAGAACCTTAAACATGAGCAATGCTGCGGGAAGTACAGTACAGTAACCCCTGCAAATGCAAAAAAACAGATAAATGTATTTTAAATTTCAAAAATGATTCATGTCATTATTTAGGGTTAGGTTTAGGTTTTGGTTAGCTGCACACACATAGGTTATTGTGTGTGTATGCACATCTTGACTGCTGTGTCTAAAGAAACCTCGTAGTTGAAAGACTGGTATACTTTTTAAGTGTTTCATACCGTAATCAATTTGCTCACCTGTGTTTCTGCCTCACATGTGTTGCACTAAGCGTGCGCGCACAAACACTCATATATTCAGCACCCCCAGTTTCAAGCCCCTTCAAACAGTTCTGCCCAGGAAATAATCCTACAGGCATCTTAGATGCTAAAATGCCTCAGCTTCCTTCGTTTGATGTGGAGAAGAAGTGTCTCTATTCTGAGGCACTACTGACTGAGCACCTCACCCTATGTCTAACAGATGGCCTGAAACCTTTTGAGGGAAGCTTGTTTCTGCTACCTGTATCTGTGATCTCATTCTTTCTGGCATACAGTGCTTGTTTCCATAACTAAGGGTACGAACATAGATCAACTGCTAAGTCATCAGCTTTCCTTTCATGCTCAGCTCGCTTTTCACCATAACAGATGGCAGTACTTGCATCACTGCTGACGCTGCAACTATCTGAATGTCAATCTCTAGATCCCTTGTTTCCTCCCTCATGAACAACCACCTGAGACACTTGCACTCTTTCACTTTAGGCAGCAATTTATTCCCCACCCAAAGTGGATTCTTCACCGTGTTTGGGGGGAGAACTATGGCCTTAGATTGCTTCACACTTGGCTGTAAAGTGCCCCAGTGCAAAATGAGATCCTGAGACCACATCCATCTCAGCTACACCTAGAAATTCTTTTCTAGGTAGTAGTCCAACTGCCATCATGAATGAGTTTAATTTATTGTTAGCAATAAAAACTAAATTTACACCTCCTCTCTCATGTCTACAAGGGGAGGCTGGGGCTTCCAAGGGAGGGTGAGAAGTGTGATCTCCCTGAACTTTGTACGCACCTTCTTAAAAATAGGGGCCACCACCAATCCAAGGGCAAAGGGACTCTAGGTCTTAGGGCCCCTGTCACCAGAGTTTATATAAAACTCAGTGACCCCAGCCACAGTCATACCCCTTGTCTCCATACCCTGCTTCCTCTATGGAAGGTGTGCCAGTGGGATTGAGGAGATCCTCAAAGTATTTTTTCCACCACCTGACTGTATCCTCAGTTAAGGTTGACAGCAGTCTGCCCCCTCTGCATACAGAGTGGGTGGGAAGATGCTTTCCCCTTCACTGACTAAAAATTTGTAAGAGTTGTGCAGAGGATGGAGCTTTTATTTCATGGCATCACGAAACTTCAGCAACTGCCAGAGTAGGGCTCTGTTTGATCTCAAGGTGCCTGTCAGCTACATCAGCCTCACCCAACACAGCAGCGGTGTTGGACATCTCATGGACTTCTAGCACATCCTCACTGCACATTTTGGCACACGAGGTCTGTATGGTGCTGAAGCCGGTCCTCTTTTTCGTCACCTGATCCATCAAACCACCACAAGACACTTGTGTGACGTCATGTTTCGACAAACAGAAGGTTTTTTGTGGCATTCAGGAGGAAGAACAAAAAAAATGTATTAGGTTGAGCTCTCCTGCAGGAAGCTCTAATAATACATTATAGCTATCTACATTTTTTCTGCATGTTTAGATGCCATCTGCATCTTTCAAAATAAAGGCTATTTTTGTAAATTGGATGGATGGGTCTTCACACTTACCACAAAACCTTTCATCAAGCCAGCAAAACACATTTCCTAAAAAAAACCATCGATATTAAACTGCTGCCCCCCACCACCCCACTACACACACACACACACACACACACACACACACACACACACACACACACACACACACACACACTACTACTACTACACAACCTCACACACATACCATCTATTTAATAAGCATATGAAGCTACAACTTCATACTGATAATAAAAATGAAAAACATTTGTGGCTTTTGCTTTTTTGTGTGCCGCACAAAGTAAGGGAGTAATAAAAGTTTTGTTATACAAGCAGTAAACACACATACACACAGTAATCTAAATCTGTAAAGTACATCGATGTGGTTTCAGAGCATTGCACACTATAAATATATGGAGGGAAAGTCTTTTTCTTTCTGCCCTGTGTACAGGAGCTGCATGCAAAAAGATCTTTTGTTAAAAGGGTTGGCGTAATAAGCAAATGCTTCAGCCAGTACCTTTTGATTAGCCTTGTCTCATGCTTTCTTGCTTTGTGGTAGATCTTTGTTCTGTATTCATTGAGATATTTGAATCCTAATCAATAAAATCAAAATCAAATCAAAAAATGTGCAGTAAAGAATTTTTGTTTTCTGTCAAATACATTACCACTTCTTTTCAGAAGAATAAACAAACAGCATCATGTGACATTTTATGCCTTTTTTCTGAAAAACTGGGGAACACCAGTTACACACTTGGCTAAAGATGGTTACCTACAGTATACTTATTGCTTACTTATTAGAGACTTGTCTTACTGAGAGGCCAGTTTTAGATGCAGATTTATGAGGTTTGCTTTGGGCTGTAAGAGCCAAGTTACTGCTTAGTTTAGCCCAACAGGACCGTGAGAGCCAGAGAACAGAGAGGATCATGTTTGGGTTCCGCAGCAGGAGGAAGAGATTGTTGCTTCACATGTCAGATGTCATGAAAGATGGCCCTGAGGCTTGTACCATCAATCCCACAAGCTCATGAGCTCGCTCATGAATCTAATACCTACAATAGTGGAAACTACAGAATCAAGCAGCTGAAGCTGTGGCCTTATCTTGTCCATGATCACCAGTAAAATAGGTGGTGTCATATTCTTTTTTTTTAAGAGTTTCTACATCCAGTGGATTCAACTCAGGTCAGTGATATTTATGAAGCACCAATTCAGTAATATTAGAGAGAAAACCACAATAATCATATAATCAGTTGTAAGAAAAATTTGCCAACAGTGGGAAGGAAAAACTCCCTTTGGGAATGGGAGGCAGAGTCTTCAGGCCCCTCTTCTGTGAAACCATCTCCCAGGTTGGATGTGGGAGACAGCCACCCTCTTTACTTTTAAAATTACGTTTAAAACTTTACTTTTTGATAAAGCTCATAGTTTGGGCTGGATCAGGGTATCCTGATCCTCCCTTAGTTATGCTGTAATAGGTTTAGGCTGCTGGGGTGATCCCATGACTATTTCTTTTTCAGTCAATTTATACACCACACTGTATTTAATCATTAGTAATTATTAATACCTGCCCCCCTCCCACAGAAGAAGAAGAAAGTATACTTTATTGGTCCCTGTGGGGAAAATCGCTCTCTGCATTTAACCCATTCACTCAGTGAAGCAGTGGGCAGCCATTGGGCGCCCAGGGAGCAGTGTGTAGGGACGGTACCTTGCTCAGGGGTACCTCAGGGTAGCTGTTCAGGGGAATCGAACCCCCGACCTTCCGATCATGGGGCCACCACTCTACCTACTGAGCTATCCCTGCCCAAAGGACAGTGTGTCCTTTGTCCTGTCTTCTTCCTGTCGGAGTTTGCTTCCAGCAAAAAGGGACATTTTCCTTCCCACAGTCACTTAGGCTACGTCCACACTAGCCCGGATAGATTTGAAAACGGTGTTTTCGTCTGAAAACGCTCCGCGTCCACACTAGCGTTTTCAGTCGTTTTTACAGAGCTGTGCATCCACATTGAAAAGGCCCAAAACGCTTACGTTCCAGTACTGCGCATGCATGAAACGCAAGAAGATTCGGCCTGTCTCATTTCTGTCTGCCGTTTATTTACTTTCTGGTTCGTTGAAACGTTGCGGCAAAATGTCGAGGAAAAGCACCGAGATTTTTAAATGGACTAACAATGAGTGTGGACGTAGCCTTAGTGCTTGCTCATTGGGGGTTGAATAATTGTTGGGGTTCTCTCTGTATTATTGTAAGGCTGTTGTTATTATTTGGTGTTATTTAAATAAAATTGAATTGAACTGAAATTTCAGGAAGCTTTAAGAACATAAAAATGAATAACAATAGTCCATCCATAAAGTAATACATTAGACTGTTTCTAATTTTACAAATAAACACAGCACAAATGAAAGAAAACACTTCTACATGTTTAATGTGCACACTGAAGGACACATTCAATTAAAATTAATTCAGTTTTATCACAACAACAGTAGCCTCAACGTGCTTCATATTGTAAAGATGTTACAATAATTCGAGAAAAAAGAGCTCCTCATATAGGAGCTCCTAGGAGCAAGCACTTTGGCAACATTGGAAAGGAAAAACTCCTTTTAACAGGAAGAAACCTAAAGCAGAACCAGGCTCATGGACAGGCGGCCATCTGCCACGACTGGTTGGGAGTGAGTTTTGTTGAGCAGAACATCTGCAGTTGGCATGGCTGCAGTCTGTCTGCTGCACTGAAGACATATAAGGTAAAGAGCAACAGAAACTACATGTACTTAAACTCTATGCTCTGAGGAAAACAAAGCAAATAACAGTTTTTGCTTGTTTTTAAGAGGAAATGATGGAATTATTTATGTGTTTTTTTCTTCCCATACCCATACTCTCCAAATGTTCGTCAGCTTGTCCCACCTGCATCCAGAACTAAATTACCAAATTATTAAAATTAACAGCCGCCAAAGTTTCAATTTAAAAACAGCCTTAGCAGAATTTCTAAGAAAATCATCTGTAAACCACAGGAGGCCATGCGATTCTGTATTAAATCATGTGTTCTTTGTATTTTGATGTGATGACAGAAGGAACCTTGATTAAAAATGACAGTAATATAAACACAATAAATGCAAATAAAATCATACTTTAATTTCTGGTGATACAACATCTTGTTTATTTAAGAAGAGCACGAGAGGGGCAGCAATATTTAATATCAGACGTAAGGAAACGTGAACCCTACAGAGGCTTTAACTTACAATTTGCCCTTTTGATGAAAACGCTGTCATGTCTGTCCGCCCCCAGCACTTTATGTAACACTGCCTCATCTGTCAGCCGTCTCACTTGTAGCCGTAAACAAACTCAGATGGCGGGGGACACATACTGTATATTCCATCTGGTCTTGGAGAAATGTTCACCTGCCAGGCTTTCCCGATTCCGCCGGATGTATCCGCTTGGCAGCGCAGCACCACTAATTATACTGATCCCAGTCTGGGCCTTGAAATTCCCTTCTTGCTTGAGAGAATATTTTTGGGAACAGCCCAAACCTTTTTCACTCTTGATGTCTACAGCCCATCTGTTGTTCTTTTATAGAACTTTTACAGCCTCTGTAGCTAAATATGCTCCGTTTTTTAGATCCTGATATGTCTTGTAGTGAAACTTTACGTTAATCTTGAATTAGATGCCCCGCTTTAGGGCTGTGTGTGATTTTCATGTTAGTTTAAATTGTACAGATGGTGTTTTTCACTTTATTTGAACACTGTTCCCCAGACTGAATCATTCGAGAAACTACCACTTACTACAGTGCTTCCATCCACATCTTCCCAGCATGCTTTCTGTCAGTCTCTCTGAGGTTGGTGTGTTGTGGCTCTGACAATAACATTAGTGGACAAGACTAACAAACTCCGCCAGATCACTGCGACTTGCGGCCAGTGACTTGTGGTCAACTAACCAGACTGCAGACGGACTCACACTCGTGTAAACAGGCAAAACATAACAAATACTGGAAAATAAATAAGGACACATAATATACTTATGGACACTCATAAATATAAACAATTTCCTGTCTGCTCAAAGGGTATAAGTCCTATGAGAAAAGAGACATCAATCTAGTTTTTTCATTCAAATTTACTCATTTTATTTTGTAAATAAGAAGCTCATTTTCATCTTGAGTCCTACAGCTCTGTTTTAGGCTTTTCTTCAGCCTCTTTCATCCCCTGAAAAAAAAAAAATAAATAAAGGTGCAATAAGTGAAATACAGAAGCCAGCTTATCAATTCAGCATTATTCAGAGGAAAGTTCAAAGTCTTGCAATTCATGAATAAACTACAATCATGGCAGCTACACAGATGCATTATGAGCACTTTCATTTACGCTGGCCACATCTGTTTGTTTTTTTTAAGTAATTTAATCCTGAACATTATAAATGTATTCATCTTTTAGCATTTTAGAAGACAGCGTCTGGGGGAAGCAACATATTTATAAGCTAAATGGATTCCTTTATTCAAGTAAATATGTGATTGAACCATTTATAAAAGGAAGATGAGAGTCAAAGCTTTTCCTTTTAAAGTATATCTGCAGCTGAGAGCTTAAAAAAAGCCCACCAGAAACTGAACGCAAAATAAAAAGCAAGCAAATAGCAGTGCCAGGTTTTCTTTCTGTCTTAATACATCTTTTGATGACACATTTTGGATTAGACTATAACAACTATAATCTGAAGTAGAGAAAGAAGCATTAACTCATCGATAGGTTCATCAGCAATTGTGCTCTCTAAAAGATTATTATGATTAAACCTTTAAGCAGATTATGCTTTCTTGTGTTTTGCTGTTATTTTTGCTTCTTTTTTTTTTTAGGGCTGATTCATTTAATGAATATGATGTCAGTTGAATTCAGATTTCTAATGCCACAGTTTAGTGATGTGGAAACTCACAGCCAGCTGGAGCTCTGTGGGGTGTAACAGAGCAAACTGGTATACACAGAGGGGGGGGGGTTTCCTGTCTTTTGTGTGGCTCATATATGGAAGATGGCTCATGGTACATTACTAGTGTGGCCTAATGCAATTGCAATTTTTCCTGGAGGATACTGACCTCTGTTTGTTCAAGAGAATGATCATTTTGTATACACCGCAACCATAGATGTGTTCGGTCAAGAGCAGCGACTAAGCTTTAGTAACAGCTGCTCACCTTCAGTTCTCCTCGTAAGAAAGACTCACAGAACTCCCGCACTCGCTCTGTAGAAATTTCTCCTTCCGGTAGAAGCCACTTCGTGTCAGAGTTACCATCGTAGATGCCAACTCGTGGGAGGTCCTTCGGCTTGAGGCCAAAGTACTCGAGTGGCTTTAAGTTGGACTTCAGCGCTCCATTAAGCAGCACGAACAAGAACTGGAACACAGGCGGTTCATTTTACATAATTAGATTAGATCAAGTTATTTGATTTTTGGCAGAATGTAATTAAAGAATTTTGTATCCCTGTCTATACTTTCGTTGGCCAGATTGAATAAGTTCTACTTGGTCCAAAGTCTTGCGTGTCAGCTTAATTGCTTATTCAAAAAGGGTCTGTAAGTGTAGATGTGAGATGGATAAAAGGATGTAGAATAAAGTGCTGTATGAAGGATGCACGTGGTTTGCAGTCTAATGATCAACTAGTATAGAAACAGGCCACACAGTTTTGTGTGTGTTCCACCACAGCGCATTTTAAACCAAACAATCAAGATGTGACTGAAGTGCAGACTCTGAGCTTTAGCTTAAGAGGTTTAACAAAAGTATTTCATTTACTGTTTAGGATTTAGTAATTGGACAAATGAACACGATTTTATATTAAAGCTGTTGGTTAGCACTGAGGCCTCACAACAAGCAGTTTCCAAGTTCCCACCTGTGTGGTGTTTGCATGTTCTCCCTGTGTTTGGTTTCCTCTCACTGTATGGGATTAGGCTAATAGGGGATTCTGAATTGACCACATGTGTGAATGGTTGTCTGTCTATATGTTAGCCCTGCGATAGATTGGTGACCTGTCCAAGATGTAACCTGCCTCTCACCTAAAGGCAGGAAATTGATATTTAAACCTCATAAATTCATATTTATTCCTGCCATGAGCTGCAGACACCTCACTGTCTTCAGTAACTGAACAGGAATGCCTATTGGATTCAGATCAGGTGACTGACTTGGCATGAGCAACGCACACCTAAGCCGGTTCCATTAGTAGCCATAATGCCATAACATTGCCATGTTTGACTTGATAACATGTTATGCTCTTATGCTTACCCAGTTACCTTGAAATTAAAGCGAGAATTAAAAAAAATTCATTTCTAAAAATGAAAGTAATTCCTAAACAGTCGATACTTTTTTTGTTAAACCTCTTTAATTAAGGCTGAAAGTCTGCACTTCAGTCACTTATGGATTGTTTGATTTTCAATCCACTATGATGATGTACTGAAGCAAAAAAAGCCAAACCTTATTGTATTCTCATGAGCCCTTTCTATTTCCACACTCCAGTGTGAAGCTGATCGATGCATATAGCACTCAGATTTATTCAAAGCTGCTCTTCTACACCTGAATTACACTAAGGAATATTCTCACTTTGCCTGTGTACTCAGGTGCCAGGGCTCCCAGTCGCTCCTTGAGCTCAACAAAATCTTTGCTCCCCCTGTTGGCAAGGAGCAGGAGATGTGTCTTCACCTCTGAATTGAACAGACCCACTGCTGTCTGAGAGGAACAGAAGAGAAAAGAGAGTGATGAGGACATAGAAAAGAGTGGGGTTCAAAATGTGAGAAATAAAATTCTAACAATCCACCTTTTTCCGGGGATTTTGTGTGATGGATCGTTGCTTTTTATTCATTAATTTTTCAATTAATTAAAAGTATTTGAAATGTTAACTTAACAGATAATATTAGACAGAAGGAGAGGACCGTGAAGAAGACATGAGTGGGACCTACCACTTGGCTGTACTCTGTGATGTATCGGATCTCGTTCACAGAAATAAAGTTTACAAGACCGTCAGCTTTTAAGTCCTTGGCCTCAGAAAGATCAATGTTCTCCTGGTGGTTATCTGCCTGCAAGCATCACACACAGCATCACCATCGCATTCATGAAAACAGACATCGTACATCGTTTATTACTGAAAATATGTGCAGTACTTTTCTGAAGAGAGTGATGGCATCCGAGGAGAGGTTGTACTCAGCCCACACCTCCTTCACGGAGCAAATGGCTGCGGGGACAGAGCTGACTTGCTTCACAGCCTCCACCAGTTCTTTATAGCCATAACTCTCCTCTCCCTGGAACAAAGAGGGAGACCGTTTCAACCTCCTCTCATAACTTACCATGTAAATTCATTTTTTTCCCTTCCTTTTCTCCCCCTCACTATTTGTTTGTTACTGTTTGTCCTATCTTATGTAAAATTTGAGCGAGAACACCAGTGTCTCCAGGGGGACACGAGAAACCCTCAACAATTTGGAAAGTGCAGCTGCCAGGGAGAAAAGACAGATGAGGCTGACTCAAAGGAAGGTGAATCATGTCTATTTCTGAGAGTCTGTTGCATGAGCTCTGGCAGTCCGTTTTCTCATTTCGCAGCCTGTAATATGTGTTCATTCTCAGTGAGTCACAGCACCAATATTTTTGTCTCTTATTGCCTTCAGCATCATGGTCCGGCTATGAACTATCCTTGTGTGCTCTCTGTCTTTCTCCTCCACTATCCTCTCTTGAACCTTCCCCTCGTCTCTGCACTTGTTTATGAGAGGAGCAATGGAGCCAATCCCACAGATCTTCAGATGCCTATGTATTTCCTGTCAAGTCTGCCATCTTCCCCCGCACACAAAGTCTGGCCAAAGAGCTCGCCACCGTGGGACAACCAGCCACCCTGTGTCCTCACAGCACCAGCACTGCCAAAGGTGTGGCCACGGGAAGCAGATCCTTTTTCAAAACGTATTCGTGACAGCAGCATCACCGAGGCCGGGGTGCAAACAAAGGCTGTATTTCTGGAGACCTCGCCGTCTCACTCTCAGCTAATTTGTCTCATCGTGTCTGGGTTTCCACATGCATGTTAACATAATAAACTAAGCCGCAAAACAGCTACTGTGGGCTTTGCTTTAAAAAAAATCCCCAAACTTATCTGAGTCTATGATTGAGACCTTTTTTTATTCACATGCAATTTTCTTGTCTGACCTCCAGGAATCCGATGACCACCACTTCAGCAGAGTCGATGAAGGCTTCAACATCTTTGGTGTTATTCAGTCCAGGAAGGGCGCTGTCTAAGGCAGGAAGACAGGAGACACACTAAACACTCAACTGTGCAGAGAGATTTTACTTCCTTTTTTTCAGTGTCTCAATAAGACCAGGAAACAAAGTCTGCACTCACTTAGTGACACACACATTCATATGCAGTATATAGGACAGGGGTCTCCAATTCCAGGCCTCGAGGGCCGGTGTCCTGCAGGTTTTAGATGTGTCCTTGATCCAACACAGCTGATTCAAATAGCTAAATGACCTCCTCAACATGTCCTGAAGTTCTCCAGAGGCCTGGTAACGAACTAATCATGTGACTCAGGTGTGTTGACCCACGGTTAGATCTAAAACCTGCAGGACACCGGCCCTCGAGGCCTGGAATTGGAGACCCCCGATATAGGATGTCAGTGCTTATACTATAAAGAAAAATGTCCTTACAGGCTTGTGTCATCTCTAGTAGGACTGTCGAAGGCCATAGTGGTTGACCTTTAACCTGCTGAAGGCACTACCACGACTGCTAGTCTTGAAGGCATGCTGCTAGCACTGCTAATACATAATAATATAAATGGCTGATATCAAAATGTATAGAATGAAAGTCCTGGACTTTCCTTCTTATTGGTAGTCCACCAATATTCCAAATTGGAAACAATAAATCTGCGTCTGCATGAGAATTATAAGAAAAAAACGAGGCACCAAAAAGGAGTCTTGTCGATGGAAACTGATTTTGCTTTGTGCTAGATTTTAGGAGGCATAAGGAATTTTAGTAATTGAGTCTCAGAGAAAAAAACCCAAAACATAATAAATTGAGTCTTCATCATAATGCTTTTACTTCTACTAAAGACTTTGTAAAGTATTTTTGTATTTGAAGTTTAACCTATTCAATAAATCGTTGTGGATTTATTGACTGCTATAGAATGTGACCTATTTGTTTACAATGAAATGCAATTTTATGTGTTACTAAAATGCAAAGAAACAACACTTTGTACAGTTTGATCTGATCTTTTCAGTGATGGGCTATTTTTAGGGTCTGTTTAACCCAGAAGATGGCATCTCACACAAAAGAATTAGAGAAGTGACATAGCATATTATTTAACCCTTTAAACCCCAAATCATCAAATAATTCAAGAAAAGTCAAGTTGTTTTTTTAAAATGTAGAGGTTATTGAACCTTCTGATGAAATAAAATAAATGAAATAGTACTTTGTATATAGGAGTTTTAATTTTTCTCATATTTGCGACATCTGAGGTTTTTTTCAATGTAATACTTAAAAATGTATCGTGCCAGTTTTACTTTTTTTTTTTCAGGGGAAATCAGAGTGATGATGCTAAAGTCTCAAAAAACTAACCCAAACTGTTAAAATATGATACACTTACAAGGATACAAGGATAAATACATGAGTATCTGTAATTGTTATGATTCTTTCTTAACATTTTGTGAAAAAGTGTCCCAGTTTTAACTACTTTCACCCTGTAGACGCCTTTCTCTCTCACAAGCGAGATCCCCATCACTGGGAAGTCAGGAAATCACCAAAATGAGCTGGAAAGTTTTTTTAGGAAACGGGAATTTATTAATTTTTTTCTTTAAATGGGTAAACCATCCATAAAACACACAGGTCTTCTAGTCTGGAGCACAGTTGTGAAAGAGTAGCTCAAACGTGTACAGGACATCAGTAAATCTGCAACACTGTTATGAACTTAGAGGAAGACATTCCCATTGCAATATTTGACATTTAGAGCAGTGACGAGAACTAAAGAGAGTCAAGAGAATTCTTAAAGAGTTTACCTTTTTCTGCAGCGATTACAGAAGACACTAGGAGGCAGAGAAACAGGGCGCCCGGCATGTTTTTGGGTGATTCAACTCACGCGGGTGAGGTGGGTGATCAAGGAGCGAACCAAGGAAAGTGTAGGAGAACCTGTAGCTGTTTGACTCTTTAAAAAGAGCTTTGTCACCTCTGCTCTGTCTCTGATGGTTGCCACATGGCAGCCCAGTGTGGCCACTGTGACTTCTCTGGGTTGTGATTGGAAGTTTTATGGGAATCAGCCAGGTGCTCCTGATAAGTTTGGCGGGTGGCTTTTGAGTTACGTGTCATTCAGTGAAAGGTGTGTGTGTGTGTGTGTGTGTGTGTGTGTGTGTGTGTGTGTGTGTGTGTGTGTGTGTGTGTGTGTGCGTGTGTGTGTGTGAGAGAGAGAGAGAGAGACGTTTGTGCTACATCACCCACATCACCCTTTCTTGTGTCTTGACCTGTGTTTAGCAGCAGCCTTTAACCACTCCACCCTTCACATGTAAGTATCATCTACACCTGCTGTGTGTATGAAAATATAACAGTTTGGTTAGTGCTTATAATTTAACCAGGGAGGCTGCAAATAGTGTGTATGCAGGCCTGTGTGAGCAGGAGAGGTTCAGAGAACCGGCGGCAGTTTGGATGAATCGCCACAGGAGGGACACAACTCCTACTTGTTAATGGATCATGAAGACGGCAGTTTTGGCCTCATACTTTTGGGGGTATTTGAAAAACACTGAAATCAGGCATTTTGTTAACCAGTAATATAAAGAAGAACAAATTTTCTTTTCTAATTGTAACTCTTTTTTTTAAGTTACTTTAAAAACACACTTTAAAGACAGCAAGGATTTGTCATAATCTCTAAAACTCACAGAGCATTAGAAAGTTAAGGAAATCCTACAAGGGTACTTCTGCTGCATGAAGAAACCAGTCACCACTAATCCATGAGAAGCAAAGTAGGTGCACTAAATAAGGAAGTGCTTTGATGATTGTCATTAAAATTCAAAATTTGAAAACTCAAATTCAAATTCAAAATACATAAAAACACATGAAGCGTTTTGTCACCTTAAAAAAACAAAAAGGCCCACATTGCCAGAGCAGCTCAACCAACCTCAGAAATGCTGCTTCACATTTGATGTTAAACCAAAATCAAAATACTTCTGACGGACAGATTTATTCATAACAGCACCAAAGCTATTATCTAACAAAACAAAGAAAGCACGATTTATATGACGCTTGACATTTCAACAAGTGGCTTTGTTCCTCTAAAGAGAAATCTGCCAAAAATTGCATGAATGCTACAGTTTGGTTGACCGCGAGGGGGGAAAAAACTCAAAACCCCAAAATACAATGAACTCTTGAGGAACAGAGTTTGGCAGGTTTAGGCTGAACCCTATAAACTTCCTCTTTTTGCTTCAATATTACGTGAACACATTTAAGTCTAAAAATATTAAATCTAAAAGGTTTCTTCTAACTGGGAACCCAACACATTCCTGCTGAAACTTTGAGTTCTCCTAAAAGCGTTTTCTAAAAGTTCAAATTTAGTCAGACAGTTGCTGTTTAAGGCGCCAAAAATTAATCTTAAAAAAGCAACAAAGAATCAAACATGTAAGCTGAAAGCTAAATGCCCAAAAAGTCAGATCAGACAATCAGAAAATATTAACAAAGTAGCATAAAGCTTTGTGAGACCCTATCCCCACAGGTCTAATGTAATTCTCTTTGGAGTATTTTAGTGAGATGTTTCACAAGACACATGAAATTTTGATCTGCTGCTGCATCAGAGGTAAAGTTAGAGGCTCGCAGGTCCTGTAGGCATGAACTGTGTGACGTCTGTAAAATATTTAATCTGACAATGTTGAGATGTTTCAGTCTGAACCAGAGTGGTGGACAGGCTTCCACCAGTAATCGTAAAAAGTCTTGAATAATATGGAAACTTATTAGACTCAGATGTGGATAAATTTCTGAAATTGTCTGAAACTGAGGTGCGCTGTGGAAAGTCTCTGCTTGTTTTCGAGCTGGTGTATGTGATGTGTGTTTACACAGGAGCTCGAGATCAGCAGGGAAAGACTAATACTGCAAATCAGGGCAGCAGTTACCGGTAAAGACCGATGACTTCAGAGAATAGCGCGAATCCATACGTCACGAGCGACATGACACTCGCAGCATGAGCATGCGACTGTAAGAAGAAGTAAGAATAAAGCCTCTTACAAATACTTATTCTGTCACTTCAGAGCTAAAGGCAACACCTCAGATTACAGCCCACAAATCACTGTGCGATTATTTAGTGTGCCAACAGTGTGACGAAAGGTGTCCTGACAGCACAAGGGGAAACTGTGGTTACCTCTTTAAATATAATGGGGTACAATGCTCATCTTTTGCACATCCTTATTTTCTGTTTATTTTTTACAGTTACATAAAGTTAGTTGCTTTGTATGACGTGCATGTGCAGGTACCCTGTTTGTAACCTCAATTTTAACTTGCAGTAAGAATTGTGAGACTCAGAATTGAACCTCTTGTTTTTTGTACTTCCTCGCTTTCTGTTATTAGCAGGTTCTCTGTATCCTGCATGCAAAAAGACTAACGCTCCAACTTGTGTGCTATAGCCTGAAGTGTAAGAGTCATATTGTTGTGCAGCTCTGGGAGATTTAATGTAAGAACTGATATAAAAACCTTCTGAAATCAGTTCACTTGCCACGATCTATTGTGCTTTAATCACATCTTTATATCTGCATGAATTCAGAAACGTATTTCATCATTATCCTCAAAGACTTCATGTTTCCAGCAGGATTTTCACGATGATCTTTAAGTCATTGCGACAGAGACCCATATGCTTGTCAGTAAAGTCAGTGTTTACAGCATTCCTGACACAAAAGCATGCCAGAGAATGTGAAAAGGAAAGAAGGATGGTAAAAAGAAAAAAAAACAACTAAAGAAAGTCAGGAAAAGAACAGACCGGAATAAAGAGAACATTTTTTATTCCTTTTGGACTGGTGTAAAATGTTCAACAGACTCTAAGAGGATGCAGTTTAGGTTAAAATTACAGACCCCGGCGCTCATATAGCCGCTGCTGCAAATAAACAAAGCAGAAGTAATGATTACATTATAAACAGAGGCAGAAATTAAAACTTGAGACTTCCTTCACAGACACTGTGTTTTCCTATTTCGAGATGACTTTGTCAGCAAAAACATGATGAAAAATGCTCGGAGATCTGCAAATGCATGACTATAACCGCTACACCAGATAATTTTTGAATTGCCATCACTGAATATACGACAACCTCTCTTGTACAGTTATTAAATCAAAGAAGTTAATCGCATTTTAGACTATAAGGATCAGGATACTCCTGTAGCGATTAAAGGCTATCATGGCACTTGGCAAGAGCCCTGTGTCCTCAATCTGTCATCACTTCTTTATAGACGTGTAATGGAATAACAGGTCACATGATCACCAGAGGACAGAAGTAGACATACTGAATATTGTAGTTTTCACAGCATCATTTGTTACATGTGTGACAATCACACTGGCTTTTAGGGTTTGGATCAAATCTGATGCATAAAGTGAAGAAAACCAGAGTTCATAAAGATTTTACGTGATGTTCTCATGGTACAAAATGAATCTAAAGTACATTTAGCTCATAATTTACATGTATACACTCCATGAAGATTTTATAATAGTGTGATTTTGTTTCTTTGTACATATTCTCAATGCAGAGCTGAAACGCTCAAGTTACTTTTATTTAAATAGCACGTTTAAAAGTTGACTCCAAGTAAACCTAAAAACTAAATTTAAAAAAAGCAAAAATAATCATGAAAATATGCAAAATACATGAAACACCATAAAAAGGCCCTTTTTTTATGGCGTTTATAAACCTAGAATTTTAAAATGAGTCAAAATTAAATACACTTTCTTTCTTTCACTCAGTAATTTGCTTTGTAAAGTTTACTTGTATGAGTTTACTTGCAGACAGAGATGAAATTTTAGTGGCGTGGCGGTGATATAATGCACGCACACCTGAGGCAGATGGCTTTCAGGTATTTAGACTGTGGTTAGATAAAAGCTGCCACTTTATCTCAATCATCAGTTACACAACTTGTAAACCTGTTAGGCTTTGTTATATCCTCGGTGTATGCGAACTGACTAATCCCCAGACCCTGCTGTTGAGCTTCTTCTTGCATCTGCTGGTGGCTCACTTATGCAATTTGCACATGTTTGTCATGAGGAAGAAGAAACATCAAGCGGAGAAAAGAAGAAGCACTTAAAATGATAAAAAAGAGGAGCTGAAATTATGACTTAAAAGCCCGGAGTCCCTTTTTGCATTTTTCTCCTACACATAATTATGAGAATAAAGAATGAATGAGGTTGCATGAAAAAGGTGTAAAAGGGGCAAATTTCATAAATAAATCACAATATGCAACATACAGTCTCTGAAAATGTCTGCATGAAAAATAACCACTTATTATTGGAGGTCTTGAAAAATTCTTATAAGCTTTTTCCCCTTTTTTGATGTTGATGAAGGCCAGAAAATACCTGTAACAGCAAGATGAAGACAAAACCGACCTCGCAAACATCAAAAAGAATGTGATTAAAAGGAACTATATTAACTGTATGTATGAAACAGTAGTATACTGGCAACATTGTTATTATTTAAAATAATGCAGAGCTAAATTATTTGAATTATTATTCCAACTGCTGCTGATTTCTTTCTTAGTGTCATGTTTGGTCTGGTCATGGTTGCTGTGCGAGCGCTGACAGAGTCTTTGTTGTGTAGATTTCTTGGGTGGGTTGTGAACAACTTACAGACTGCCTGATCTGCTCAGCTGATCCTTGATCTCCACTCACCCCCTCAGTACTTATACTGCTCACTTCCACCTGCTCTCTGCCAGACTGTTGCCTTTCCATCGTAAATCAGAACCTGAAAGTGAACCTGAACCTGTTTGCCTGACTCATAATCTTATTACTAATTTAAAATTCCTCCCATCAAATATAGATCAATATAGAACATGGCTACCAAGGAAGAGCAACATCTTGACATTTACATGCAGGCTGCCAATTTGATTCCAAACTCCTTTTGCTCTTTCTCTGCTTCCTGTCCTGTTCTGTTCTTACTGATATTAATCGTATGTGTTGTATTAGGTGCAAATCCTTTCAAATGTGCTCTTCAAATTTGGAACTTTAATCAAATTGAGGGTTGAGAAAAATGTGTGTTGGCATGTGTCCAGAATATTAATACATAAAAACCTTAATTTAAGTGAAAAAGTCCCAGTTTTTACATGAATGTGTTGCTTGTAAAAAGCTTTGGCCACAAACCTCTGACCCACATGGACGAGCTCCAATCTCGTTGCAGCCACGAAAGCTGCCAGCTCGTCAGGTCACAGAGTGAAGAGTCACGCCTTCATGCCAGACCAAAGAACAAAGTGACAAACGGGGAACTGCTGATTAGTACATAGCATGAATCACCTGAGAGGTTCCAGGTTTTTCACTGCACTTGTTCTTACCTTCTGCATTCCAGCCCTGCAGATCAAATTTGGGAAGAAACAAAGTGTTTAAGATAACTGCCTCCACAATAGTCCCTGCTTTTCATGTGGTTCATCCACCCACCCATCCATTTTCTTCTGCTTACCCAACTCAGGTTCATGGGGGAGCTGAAGCCCATCTCAGCTATCATAGCGCAAGAGACTTGGCACATCCGGGAGGCAACTGGAGAGAAACAACATGGAAACAGGAGAACATGCAAACAGCATGTCTAAGGGGTCACCACAGTGGATGGATCTGCACATGTGATTTGGCACAGATTTTTATGCTGGATGCCCTTCCTGTACTCCCGGCACTGGGAGCATACCAGCTTGTGACCCCTTGAGGCTGGATTTGAGACTGTGTCATTTCAATAACTTAACAGTATACATATAGAGTTGGGGGAGTGGGGGTGATTCTTGGATGTACAGGTTGCAGTTTGTGACAGATTTGCTTCTTAATACACTTGCAAACTATTGCTTCCAACAGTTGCCTGTAGTACTCAAAAACTAGAAATTTGGGGACATTTCTGGATACAATGCTCCTCCTTTCAGTTTGAATATGATTCAAATTTACAGAAAGTAGGAGGTTCTTATTGCCACACTTGTCATTTTAAATTACAGAGAAAATCGTGAAGGCAAATACAGATTGTGGAAGAAGTAGGCAGCAGTTTGACTGACAGGGTTGTGGCTCGGGTATATGATCTTGCAGCAGTGAGAATCGTTCATATTTTTGTTGCATATATCAAATAAATTGATGCAGCAGACACTTTCAGGTTTGCCCATTAGTGCCAAATGCATCATATTGCATATGGTGGTCTTTGTCCATGCTTCAGGGCATTTAGAGGCTAAATTTTGTTGCATTGTCAGGTTCACTGCACACTAGCAGCTTGCAATTTACATCTGTAGATTCAGCAATAATATATTCTTAATGAGAACACAAAACAAGGTGTACTCTGTACACTGCACAGACTGTCTGTGAGTGTAATCCTGTAAAAAAGACAGTAGAGGATATTTTTGCTCCACGTAACTATAAATACACTCTGAGCTTAGCTGAGCTTAACAAATGCAAAACCAAAAAATGTTGTAAGACGTAATTCAGAAACTTGCTTTTATTTCATTAACAACACCTGAAACAGTCGCCCGATGCTGATGCTGATGATGCAGCTGCGCCTGCGTCGAGCCCCCTCTGAGCTGCAACTGGCAGCTATAAAAAGCAACTTAAGGTGCACTCAGCTGCACTTGAGAAAGCAGTTTAAGGCGAACTGGAAGCCACACTGACAAAGCTTAAGACAATTAACACCATTAAGACTTGATTATCTTACATGGCTGTCTTTAAACAGCTCACATTTGCCTTTTACGAGTAACACAGTTTTGTTTGTTAGTGCTTTCTTTTTCTAATTCTCTTTGAATGCTTGAATGTTAAAAAATACTTGACTGTCAAAAAGACCTTGAATATTTTGCCCAGTGGCACTTTAAAGAAGTTCTAGCTCACAAAGTTTGCAGACTTTCCCCTAATGTTCATGTAAATTCATGGATTTTTTTTAAACGCATCAAGGCTTTGAAAATTATTCGAATTTTAGAAATGTATCATTTATTGCTGCAGGTAAAGTTAGTAGTTTTTTTTACCTGCTGAGGTTTTGTCCATTTTATTTTTACTACTTTCATTCATTCATATTCACAGTGACTAACCCATACTCCGCTTCTGATGAGATCAGTTTTGTTGCAGACTAAAGCTCTGGTGGTCAAATAGCCATGTCTCTGCTGCAGGCCCTCTTTTTAATGAACTGGCCAAAGGCTTTGGACTGATGTTTGTTATGTTTATGCCTCATTACACGAGGCAGTGTCCCTTTTGTCTGCTCACAGTTCAGAGGCTCGAACAGTTAATTGATGCAGTGACACAAAAGCACATTAGTATCCGGAGGCCTCACACATACTGTCACTGGCACCAACAAAAAGCACCAGACACACGCAAGCAGCAAAATGTTGCACTGCAAAGTCGCACTGAGAAGCTTAAATGCTGCTCAGAATACAGTGTAATTAAGTAACAAATAGACACGCTTAAGTCATTTTAAAAACTATTTCTGTCTTCCATGAGCACAGATAAAACCCTGACACAACATCCTATTAACAGAATTTCTAATGTGTGAAATATACCAGTCACTTAGGAATACCCGTTTAACTGCCCATTAACACAAATATCTAATCAGCCAATCACATGGCAGGATTTCCTTGCATTCAGGCATATAGATATGGTCAAGTTGCTGCTAAAGTTCAAACCGAGCATCAGAATAGAGAAAAAAGGTTAAAGTTAAAGTTTCAAGTAAAGGAGGTGGGGAGAGAGTGTGTGTAATCATAACTGTATTTAAAAAACAACAACAAATTAACCATTTTACTGTTGTTGTTCGTGTGTTATTAATAAAAGTTTCACTAACCAATTTGTCATGCAGTATGTCATGGTAATGGATGTACGGTGAAACTTAGAAAGAAAGAAAGAAAGAAAGAAAGAAAGAAAGAAAGAAAGAACAACTCCCAACAAACACAGATGTTTACATCAGTGCTGTAACAACTTCTACTGTTATAACTGCACATTACTTCTCTCAGCTTATATATACACTAACTTATTGGAAGTTACATGTCTACTTTTGAATGCACAGGTACAATACACAGTCTGCACTTTTCTAATTATTCTAAATATTCTTAACTATTTAAACATCTTTCAGTATCCTGCTCTGTTTGCACACTATCTGTATGCTAATTTTAACAACTGTACTGTGCTCTGCTCTGGTAACTATTGTCCATGATGTAAATATGTAAAAATTGTGTTTTCTGTTCTGTGTCCTGTTCTTTTTTGTATGTGTGTGGGGTTTTTTTGCTGCTGATACAACCAAATTTCCCCTTGTGGGACAATTAAAGGATTATTCAATTCTCTATTCTAAAAGCTATTTGTGGTATTTGTTAACCTAAACTGTTGCACCACACTCTATTTCCTCTTGTTTGACCAATAACAGGATACCATCCCATTCTGGATGAAAGACCCAATAACGCATAAGTGTTAATTCCACCCATCCATCCTTTCTCTTCTGCTTATCCAGTTCAGATTTGTGTGTTAATATTTATAAATAAAATTAATATTAATCTGTAAAAAATTAAAAAAGCAAACTAATTTGTTTGCACACATGCGTTTTAGTTTTTATCTGCCGTTAGTAAGCACGGCCAACTTGATGCTGATCGGCTAACCTAACACGGCCTTTGCTGCAGTGTTCATTTATCAAACCTTTCTCTGCACTGGTGAAGAAAAAACAAAAGACTGCTTCTGTGAATAAGTAGGTCTGGTTGCCATGGAAACAGTATATTCAGTTACGCTCCTCGTCTTCAATTTTTTGCTCACAATTTATCCCCGAAGCCGGTTTTGTTTTATTTTATTATTATTTTTTTTATTTTTAAAACAATTTGAGTTAATAACTGTGGATTTTACCGTTTTATACCCTGCAAATGAATCAGACCAGAGTCTGTGGTTATTGTACTGCTGTGTGCAAAATCCTAAATTAAACCTTCTGTGTTAATATGAGCTAAGACACAAAGACACGTAGTTAGTGGAAAATATTCTCATTTATTGAGTTCATTAAAAATATTTCCATTTACTGAGAAAATATAGGATTTATCTAATTCACTCAGGCGGGTTGTGAATTATAGACTTTCTCATTATAATAATGAAAAAAAAGCACAAACACACAAACACAAGGGAAATTTGCTAATACACAAAATA
>NW_005187588.1:872239-874975 GCF_000239375.1 Pundamilia nyererei
TTTTGCTAGCTGATCAATTTGTGTGCAATTTATCTCAAATTACATGAGGGACAATGAATATGAGGATGGGTATTTTGGGAAGGAGAAGGAAAGCTGGGCTGTGAGGTGAGAGACAGGAGGACTCGGTCCAAGAAAACAGTTGAGGTTTCTAGACGATTCCATATTTCGCCAGGTCGCTAAGCTCCATGTCCCCAAAGGCTTCCCATGGGCAGACCACGGTGAAGTCTGTGCCAAGACCCTCCATGCCGGGGATGTCGTCTCCAAATCTAATTGGAAGAAACAACAAGCTTTGATGAGCAAAACCAGCAGAAAGAAAGACAAAGTTATGGAAGAAAAGCTGCACGTGTGATGTTAAAAACAAAACAAAGAAAGCATCTCACCCCTTCTGGCCCGGTTTGGGCGCCTTGCTCTTGAAGGTGCGTGCGGCCCTCTGCTTAAATTTGGGAGGTGCTTTCTTGTCAACGGGAGTTGCGACGTCTGCCATTGTGTTTGGTTCCTGAAAGAGAAAACAGGTTAAAAAATAACATTAATATGTTGATTTCCTGCAAAGATACCACTAACAATTCAGATTTATTGGAGGAGAACTTGTAATTTCTTTTTCTCAGCATGTGTTTTGCTTGTTCTTCTATCTTTGTGAATCACTTTCTGTGGGTTTCTTTTGTTATGCTGTTTCTTCATGCCTTTTATTGTCTTACATAAACCAGTTCCAGTGCCTTGGTGCTAAAGGTTGTTATAGAAATAAAACTGAATTTGCCTCTTTTCTTTGTTCGGCTACATCAATCAATAATCTCCTCTTTACAGAGGAGTCATTGCACATCCCTTCTGGAAACACTTATATTTCACACTCAGGCTTGCAAACAACCAAGCAAATCACTAAATTATGACTGCATTAACCATTGGAAATAAAATCCTCAACCAGCGAGTTCACCCAAATCCAATCCAACAGTGCCTTGAGCAGTATTTACAAAAAGGCCATCACAAAGCATTGCTTCTTATGAAATGTCTCATTTCAACTCCAGTTCAGGCGTGATACTCAGGAAGGAAAAGAAAAGCTGTAAAGCCAGTGCTCTGTTTTTCTCTGCTGTGAGGATGTAGTTACAAAAGCAGAAAAGAATCTGAGGTAATACAAAGCAATAATAGCCTAAACTCCTCGCACAAGAGCTGACAAAATTGCAGTTTCATCTCACCTTTTGTTCAAAGTCTCAAAGAGTTTTTCTGATGCTGTCTGGCGAGTCTGTCGTTTTCTCACTTGTGGTGTCTCTCTCAGACTGACGACCCGTTTTTAAAGTCCTCCGAGCTGCTAATCCACTCAGATGTTCGCTCTGTGATGTGCCAGCTCTGCCCTATTCTGAACCAGCTCAGCCACAAATAGAGGAGATAAAGGATAGTGAGATATAAATACAAGGTGTATTTCAAGATAGACATGCCTGTAAATGTGCAAACTGAAGCAAACTACAGAGGAGCCATTCACGGGCAGCAGCGGGCGACAGTGATTAACACACAAATCTAAATATGGAGAAAGATACCTGTCTATCTAACTGCCATAGCTACATTATCAATCAATCACCCATCGATCACCACATGCATCAGTTTCTACCTGAATCATGCAATCATTTACTGAATATTCACTGCCACTTCATTAGGCACACCTATTTAACTGCTTGCTAACACGGATATCTAATTAGTAAATCATGTGGCAGCAACTCTGTGATTTTATTCACGTCGACGCGATCAGAAGGATCTGATGAAGTTCAAATCGAGCATAAGAATGAGGAAGAAAAGTGATTTAAGTAACTCTGGATTTTGGCTTGGCTTTTGGTGCCAGATGGGCTGGTCTGAGTATTAGTATCACAAACTGGTGGGACTTTCCCACACAGCCGTCTCTAGGGTTTACCGTGAATGGCCTGAAAAAGAGGAAATATTCAGTGGGCAGTTCTTCGGGTAAACCAAAACATTCCTTGCTGATGCCAGAGGTTGGAGGAAAAATTGCCAGACTGCTTCAAGTTGACATGAAAGCAAGTGTGACTTAAATAAGCACTTGTTACAACCAGGGTGCACAGAAGAGCATCTCTGAACAGACAGCAGGTCAAACCTTGAGGCAGATGGGCTACAGCAGCAGAACACCTCACCACTGTACACATCTTGCAATGGCTGCTTCACATGCAGGATGACGCCTCATGTCACAAAGTTCAAAACATCTCAATGTGGCTCTGTGATCGTCAAAAGGCTGCGATGCTGAACAAAAAAGAAAATATGGAAATTAGATTGTGACAGTTAAGGAAATTATTTATAAATTTTGATTGTGTTTCATTCTTTCAGTCCTGTTATCACCTGTACTTCAAGTACAGGTAAATTATTTTGTGCACAATCTCATCACCCTCCTGTGTGTTTCATGAGGTTATATTTATGAGGGTAAAATTTTGCATCCCTTCACTGACTTCACTGTACTGAAGGGGTAACCATCATTTCTTCTACCATTGTTTACCCAAATTTAATATTTTACACCTCTTCATGGATTGGAGATAATATTTGTAAACAAACGTGTCCTGACATAGCTTCAAGAGGATCTGGAGCACCACGTGATGTAAGAGCAGAGGAGCCCTGAACTCTTTTCAGGTGATGAATCAGATGCTGACAAATAAAGAACACTTAGCTATTCAGCTTTTAATCCTTCAACACATGGCATGAACTGTGCCTAGGTACAGTATGTAGACCTTTAAATGAATGATTACCAAT
>NW_005187588.1:876001-877318 GCF_000239375.1 Pundamilia nyererei
TAGTAAACCTTCAAAAGGACAAATTACTTTACACTGGCATCATTTTAACTCTTTTATTTGTCTTATTATTTCAGCATGTTATAACACCTGTCACTATAGCCTTATTTAATTTGTATTAAAATTTTATGGAAAACCAAGTAAAAAATATTCATTAATTAGTTTCTTTGCAAGGTGTTGTAACTACATTATAAAAAAGTTGAATAAAGGTGGGATACTTAGGAGTTAATCTGCTTGTTGTTACAAAAGTCCATCAGTGAGGTCAAAGCACATTTGTAATCAGGAGCACTGATGAGCTTAACTATGACACAGTCAACTGAGCCAAGAAAAGACCAGATTAAAGTAGACTGAAATTGTTGCTCAGGTCAAATCCCCTTATACCCGAGCTTATTATTTACACCACGCAGGTTAACCTTCAGTCTAACAGCAGAATTAGCAGAAATCCTGGTCTCTAAATATATGCCGTGTTAACTTGACCACACATGAACTCAAAAGTCAAGGTGTAAAAATAGCCACTGATGGTGTAACAAAGCTTAAGGTGCTATGGTAGCTTTGGTTTATAATTTGATCTAAGCTGCAAGTGTTATATCATCAAAGAAGTGGCGGCTTAGGAGGAGGACGACGAATGGTCTTAAACACCAAGATTAAGTGATTAACTCTTTATTCTTTTTCTCTCAGATCATAAACAATGGCAGACGCACCTGCACCTGCTGACAAGAAGGCACCTCCCAAGTTCAAACAGAGGACAGCCCGTACCTTCAAGAGCAAGGCCCCCAAACCAGGCCAGAAGGGGTGAGAGGAAGACACGGCACAACATTTCTAATACTTCACGCTCCAACCGCACTAAATATTAAAGCTAGCGCATGACAGTTAGGAGATAGTAGTCCATTTTAGCTTGAGGGATGACATTTAAAAATCATATTGCCACATCCTATAATAGAACAGTGTTGAAGACTAAAGCAGTGACTCGTGAATATTTAATTTCACGGGTATTCGGATCAAACTTGTGATCGATTGGATTATTTTTGCTAAACTAGTTTCAAAACAGTTACATCGACTGTTGGACTAACATTTGCAACACAATACTTAAACAATCACAGGGGATGTATTTCAATCACAGAACTCTTCTGCTTTCTTTGACACATGAAATCCTTGCTCGAGTATAGTCTTTGCATAGTACAGAGCATAGACGCCAAGCTCAATTTACATCGTGGGCCATGTACACCCCACTTTGATCTTAAGTGTCTAAGGAAGTTTAACTACCCATTCTAAAACTCAGAAATCTCTATTGTAGATAATAAAATATACTAATAGTTTCTA
>NW_005187588.1:878699-880390 GCF_000239375.1 Pundamilia nyererei
TTTTCTTCCTGTGTTCAACACAAGATTAAAGCTTTCACTTATCCAGTAATCCACTGAATCAATGATATGGCACAACATTGTTTATGGACCTCTGTTATGATTCCCAGGTAATATCAATGACTGTCAGGTTGCTATTTGAGGTTATGAACAAAGTATTTCACAAATACTGCCAACCAAACACTTGGGCACAATCACAGGTTGTTCTGATTGTGATTTTAAAAAATTAAATCAACAACAACAAATAAAAAACCCTCCGCTTTCCTCACTTGTATTTACTAAATCAGCCTCAGTGGTCTGCAAATTAGCTGTGGAAGGTTCTCAAAACCATCTGTTTTGTCTGAAGGTTATCTCTGTAAGCTGGGAAAATTCATTGCAAATTTTTAGCCTGTGAGAATCTAGACCCAGTTTAAGGCCTGCACTTTTTCAAAATGGAGTCAAAATGTTTATTAGGTGAAAGAGTCTCAGTGCATGCTCAATAACAGGAAATCCCAGAAAGTAAATTGTGTTCATTTGAACAAAGCATTTTTCCCACTAAAAACACTACAAATAGGATGAACGATCAACTTTCTGGGAATAGATGAGAGGATTGATGAGGTATGACCTTAACCTTGTGGACAGTTACACTGGTTTTGTAAAATGAAAATAAGACATTTGTGGGGCTTTATCTGAAGATGGTCTCTGCCACTTCATCTTGTGACTGGGGGGGAAATAAATTCAGCCCATTGAAACTAGAATTTTGCTCATGCTTAATCAGCTTTATCCAAAGAACGGAAGAATACACTTGTTTTTAAAGCCACCTTCAGCTTCACTCAAGGGCTTGAGAGTGCTTGAAGGTCAGACAGTGACCTGAATTTTATATCTTTAGTCTACATAGAGTTTAATAGCAGAAAGAAAAAAGTAAGAAGATGTGCAAAAAAACATAAAAACAAAATAGATGGTTACTCGGCTTTGCTCCTTGGCCCTCAACTAGATTGGATGAACTGAAATAATTCTTCGTTGGTCATTAAAATCTGTGATAGTGTCATTTTACTTCTAGCACACTCATCCAGTGTAAAACCCTTATCAGCATGCTAACAAGTCACTTGACTTTGTCAGCAAACGATGGGAGGTCTGATTTGTGTGCGTCTCTCCAAGTGCTTTGATGTTTCAGTCAAACTACTGGGTTTACAGATGAGAAGAGCCAGATTCACTGACCAGACTTTAATAGGTACACCTTGCTAGTGTTGGGTTGGACTACATTTTGCCCCCTTTGGCTGCATATTTGTTGCTGCACATCCTTGATAAGAATCTTCAGCACATCCCCAAGGTCCTCTAGTCGATTAAAATCTGTGGACTCCTCAGGCCATCTGAGAAGAGTGAACTCACACCAACACCAGTCTGAACCATCAAGACAGAATGGATCAGTGTTTTTATGCTGTTTCAAGCCTAATTCCATCTTGACCATCTGTCACCAAAACTATGTCTTCAGCAGGTCTTCTTGGTCATATGTGCATGCCTAAATGCACTGATCTGCTGCAGTGTGGTTGGCTCATTAGATATTTGCATTAACTAGTAGTTGAACATCTGTACCTAATGAAATGGCAGTGGCAAATGCAATTCACAAGAGTTATTTGTGACCAAAACTGAGCTAAAAGTTGAATGTGGATTTTCTGGTGGAAACAGATACACCTACAGTACAGTGCATCCAGAAA
>NW_005187588.1:880989-882242 GCF_000239375.1 Pundamilia nyererei
TATAGAAGGTTCAGAATGACCATTTGGTTATTGGTCACCTCCCTGACTAAGGACCTTCTACCTTAGTAAAAGGGCCTTCCTATCTAGGAAAAAATGCTGTTGGTTCCGAACTCCAAACGACTGAGGCCACTGTCACTGTTGAAGAAATGTTCCTGTTGCGTTTGCCAGATCTCTCCCTCGATACATTGTGTCTTTGAGGTCTACACAGAATCCCTTGGACTTCATGGCTTGGTCAGACATGCATTATCAACTGCGAGGCCTTACATAGACAGGCGTCCTATCAGCTGAATTTACCACAGGTGGACTCCAATCAAGTTGCAGAAACATCTGAGAGACGATCAGTGGAAACAGGATGCACTTGAGCTCAATTTTGAGTTTCACTGAGATGGCTGTGAATACTTTTTTCACATTGTCATTATGGGATGAAAAATGAGTGAATTCCATTTTGAAATAAGGCGATGGTAATGTGACAAACTGTGGAATAAATTGATTGGACAGTAGAAATAAATAATGATGCTTATTTATAGTAGATACCATCATGTTCATCCTATTATCATGAACACAGTATCATGGTTACAGTTTGCTTGCAGTGGCCAGTGTGGACAATAAAAGTCAATCTGCATCCGGGTTTGCCAGCTGCACTATAATATAAGACTCAACCACTTTAATAATGCATAGAAAGAAAAAAACAATCTGAGAAGTTCAATCACAACAAAACATTTTTATATAAAACATTTTATATGGACATTCAATAACAAAAAAACATAATGGCAGTCAAGGGGGAATACAGACATGACAGAGGAAAGGGGACTGTCCATTGAGAAACCATAGCAACTATGAAGGATGACCACATAGTTTACTATAATACACTGGCAAGAAAACCACGACAGGAAAAAAAATGAAGCTGCCACGTGTCATTTGTGCGGCAGCCATTTTGTTTGTCACCGGGCCTTTTTGCCAAACAGCACTGTGCTCTTTGATGCGTTAACTAGCTTAGATTCGCTAGCTGCCTGTCATGGAGTTTAGTGGTAAAGAAGAACGCAGCTGGGCTCTGCTGCTCAGGAATCAAATATGAAAAGACACAAGAGTCATGCAAAACTATTTTTTTATATATAACTCGACAAGTATCGCTCATGCTGGTTTGTCCATGCCTTCAGTGGCTCCAAAAGTCCATCTTAGAGTATTTTGTGTAGCACATGTCAAGCCAGAACATGCTGGGTACTGTTAGCATCTTTGGCTAGTGCCTTTTTTTT
>NW_005187588.1:882949-894558 GCF_000239375.1 Pundamilia nyererei
GCTGTAGGATTATGATAATAACAATAACAAAGATAATATATTTATACATACGGCAGAAAAATGTGCTTTCTACAAATCTTTGGAACAAAAACAAAAGCCCAAAAATTAAAAAAAAGCCACATTTTGGAAATATAGAATACAATGGAATAGAAATATGCACAATTGTGTTTTGCATTTAAATATTTACTACAAACTCACTAACTGAATCTCTCTCTCTTGCTCAGCAGTTGCTGCTGCAGCATCTTAAACACAATACCAACAGAAGTATGTTTCAGGAAGACTCATCCATTGCTGGACACTCTACAAAAGATGGAATATGAGGGGGGATCCAAATAATATATTCCTACATTAAAAGGACCAACCACTATTTGAACCCCAGGGTTTAGTTTGGGTGTAAACTCCACTAAACGGGAACCTTCCCCCCCCCCTTCTTCTTCTGTGTAGTGTTGCCGTGTTTGTAGTGTCGGGTGAAGTCCCGTGCACGGATATAAGCTGTTTTCATATACCTGACAGCATATTTGTACTTTGTTAATGATTTTTAACCCCAGGGTTCACTGTTGAATCCATGACAGCAGCGGCTGCTGACTCAAACATAAGAATGGTTTTATAAGAGTAATAATGAGAATAATTACAATTACAAATATCATTAATAATAATAATTTGGTAACTTTTTTTTTCTCTCTAAACTAATTTCTTTGCATATAACAATTTTAAGTTTAAAGGTTTACCATTTCCACATACTAAGAAAACTTGAGGTAAGGAACAGCTCTAATAAACCCTCCCTCCTTCAGCTTTCGGACGTGATTTCTATAGCGTTATAAACCGTCACATCATCTCTCCAAGCTGCCACATTCAGTCTCCCTCTGCCAGAAAGAACACCGCGGGATTGGAAATCCTCTCCTTACTATCCGCCCACGTCGAGGAGGAATTATAAAATCCATCCGTGGGTGGTTTTATCATTTGACTCGTCATTCTGGTTCAGAATGTTTTCTCGGTGCTCTTTCTGCGCACCGTCTTTCTTCCTACTGCCCTGATGTTTTGTGGACACCTCCATTGTGTGTTTCCCTTTCTTTTTCCTTCAGCGGAGAGCGTGTGCAGGCCACACAACGCTCGGCTCTTTCATGCACTCACACACACACAAACACGCACACGGGTGACGGCTGTTTTAAGTGTCAGTTATCCACATGCAGCCTTTGGAAGAACATCTGGGCTCTGTCCCAAATCTTGTGCTGCTGAGTGCAGAGGGAATAAGAAGGGGAGACTATAATACAGCCGTGCAATAGGGAAGGAGGCCATCTTAAGTCTTATTTTTTTCTCTTCTTCTTCTTCTTTTTTTTTTTTTTAACATTAAGGCCATCCTTCAGTCTTTAATACAGCATTCCTCTATTTCTGTAGTAGCGTATATAAGAAAACGTGGGACTGCTCTGGGGTGGGATCTGAAATATCTTCTTTGTGGTCAAGTCCACGTTTTAAAACTGGGTGCAGTCCACCTCCGTGACAACAGGGGGAGCTCTTTCAAAGTAATTCAATGGAAGAGAGGAGCTCCTGGGAAATGTAGTGTCTTTAGTAGGGAGCAAATCTACTGTAGCCTCCCCTGTACAGCGTAGCCTACAAAGCAATAAAAGGAACACTTAGTGAATAAAATCGTTCACTAGAGTCAGAATTGCAGTTGTTTCAAGCTGTGATTCGTCATTTTCGTCAATACATCACAGAAAAAGACCAAAACGAATTGATTTGTCAAACACGAGTTGCTGGTGTACGCATAGCCTAATAAAAGTACACAGAACCCTTATGCCAGATACACATTGGTAAAATAAAACTGCTCATTTTTCCTTAATTCAGGCTCTTTCTTAGTTGCATAAACACTATTATACATATTAATCAGTGACTACAACATAACATATTCAAACAATACTGATTAATACTAAAAATATTGACATTTTCTTGCGAACAGACCACAAAACAGTATTCACGCCCTACGTGGACTTACCATGGCTCCAACGCCGTAGGCAGCTGGGGCAAGTGCAGCGTGGTAGGGATCTGCTGTGTAAACTCGTCCATAACTATGAGGGGGGGGAAAGGGTTACACAAGCTGATTTAGATTAGCTGCAAAATGATTCTGACATAGTGCAGGAGAGAAACAAGTGTTGTGTCTTTTTAAGAAGGCCCAAGATACCTCAAAATGTGAAGAAAGTTAGGCACACAAAATAAATTTTATCTTATTAGTATTTTTTCTGCTAGCTGTTAGAAACTACAACAGTGTCATACATACAGCCCACCCAAAGTGTTCAAATTACAGAGGAGGACGTCAACAAAATGTTAAACTTTTCCCTGTATTTTAGATCAGGAAACACGACATTGCAAAAGTTTAAGAACAGATCACATCGTTTCGTGTAAGCTAAAGGTTCATTTTTGTATTTAACCTTTACCTAACCGGGATTAAATGACTCCTCAGATTTAAAGTCTCTTTTGTAAGGGCGTCCCAGTCGACACAAGCATGACAACAATCACCTCTACATGCATCTGACATGGGAACCACCAGACGCTCAGTACTGCAATTATAAATATTGCAATTTATCACTTTTTTTCAACTGTACAATAGATCCTCAAATTTAAACTTTGCAAATATCTGTTTTATCCAATAAGATAAAATGATCTGACTTCAGTTATTTTTTGTATTTTGTTGTGTTTTTGTATTTTATATTTTATATTGTTGTGTTTTTGTATTTTCCTATTGTATATAGTATTTGTATTTCTATTTTATTCTATTGTATTTTATTGCATTCAAGTGTTTTCTAATATCTGCTGCGTAACTTTGCACTTTTGCTGTAACAAAACAAATTTCCCACCTGTGGGACTAATAAAGGTCATCTTATCTTATCTTATCTTTTTTCTGCAAAAATGAGATCGTCGAGGAAACAAAACCTCCCAGAAACGTTGCCATAAGACAGACTCAGCCGCAGATTTTCTCCTAGATGTAAAAAGGTTGCTGTCTTATTTTTACTCGTGTGACTGAGGCTCTGAATCAGGAGGTAGCTTTGTCAACCTAAGCCTGGTTTTTCTGTAAAAGTTTGCTCACGTTGCTAATGTAACCTCAGGATGCTGGTGCATGAGATAGGCCATTGCTGTTCACAGTATTTCCAGAGTATTTTAATGTTTTTAATATATCGATATTGACACGATGTAGTTACGCAAAAGTAGCAATTGTGATAAAAAAGTGTCCAGGACACTACGCTCACCTGTCACTGTAAGCTGCCGCTGCAGCTGCTGCCGCCGCAGGCGTTGCTACTGCAGCCGGCTGGGCGTATCGATACGCTGCATAGCCACCCTGTGAGGAGTCGATGGAGACGAGAGAGGTGGAGGACAGAGAAGAGGGGAAGAGTGGAGCAGAGGAAAAGAGGAGAGAGAGAGAAAAAGAGATGTAATGAAAGGGCAGGAAGGACGGGACGGAAAGAAGAGAAAGGTCTTGTTTAAAGTTTGCCATATTTTCTCTGCAGACTATTAAAAAACACTAGCAGTGAATCTAACGTGTTACATTGTGAGAAAAAAAACTGCTGAGAAGAGAGCGAGAGATTAACAAGCAGTCAGTCAGCAAAACTGGCTAATCTGGTGCAGTACAGCATTCACAAGGATGTAGCTCAGGCTCTGTGTGGCTCTCTCACTTCATGGCTAATGTGGGGAAAAAAATACCCTTAATTGCAGACAATGCTGTTGTTGTTTTTAGCGTTTGTAGCTCTGAATCGCCTTCATCTATCCCACAGTGAGTTAGACATGAAGGGAGAGAGAGTTCACAGCCATAACTGTGCCCCACCCCGGTTCCCCTACCAAAAACACACAGTTAAAGAAAGGGGAAGGAGTGGCAGGATGATCGTGTCATTATCTAGGTTTGGATGAACAGCTGATGAAAAGACACAAAAATAAAACTACAGGTGTAAGAAGACAAGTCAGCCAGTCGGATTTTAAAAAATGAAAAAAAAGGGGGCAAACACACACACTCTCACATGGCCAGCAACCAATCACTGACAGACACAGCATGCTTTCCCGAATTCAGAACAAACAGTGTATTAGGCCAAACATCCCTATGGAAACAAAAATAAATAAATAAGGAAAGAAACACACACCACTGCATTCTACCCTAAGGAATCAGTTCCTGCATTCAGGACCACACAGTTGCTGCTATGGGAGGAAGGCTGGGCCGGGGGAGGAGGGGAAGATGAGGGAAGGAGAGACAGAGAAAGTAGAGGTGATGGAAAAGGATAGGAGGGAAGGTGGGAAACCACAGTGAACATAAGAGTAGAAAAGAAGGGTCTGATAATAATAAAAATGAAGAGGAAGAGAAAGTACTGAACTAGATAAGAACCTTTAGTAAAGGTCTACTTTAACAGTCAAAGGAGGAAAGGATGAATAAAAAGGGAGGTTGGCAGAAATAAAAGGAGAAGATTTGGGAGGAAAATACACGGGATGGGGGGCGGGGAGTCAGCCTTGTAAGTATGTCTGCATGCTGACATTGATTCAGTTAGCATGCCACAGGTGAAACAGATAGGGAGATTCCTGGAAGGGGTCTGAATGATCTGCTAATTGGATGAAGGAAAATCTCTCTCTACATCCCTTTAAAACTGCGAGTACTCTCTGTACTCAAATCACAGGTTTGGGTATTACTTATTTAGCTTATTTCATCTTCGTTAATACAGGAAATGCGACGTCTCGGAAAGCTACGGTGCACGATCGCTCAAGTGAAATTTAAAAAGCAGGTTTCACAAAATGAACAAGCGTTCGGGCTCAAAAATGACGACGGCGATTCAACCCCAATTTTCAGGGAGTTTCTCACAAAATAAATAAAGAAAACAAAACGCAGTGATTAAAACATGAAGCCTAACCTTTGTTTGTTCCATCAACAAGAAGCAAAAAGATCATGTTCGGGTCTACAGGGCTTAACAAATTTATTAGACCACCTGTCATAAATACAAGAAAACACAAATGAGTCTTGTTCAAAGACTAAGGATTATGTTTATTAGACAAATAGACCGATTTCATATTTTTACACCCAAAGTGGAGCTGAGCATCCTAAGAGGTCAGAAATTAATCAAGCTTAACATTAAAACCACTAAAACTATGTTTTTCTGCTCAGGGATGCAAGTAAATACCTGTAATTTAGCCTCTTAATTTAAAAAAAAAAAAGCTTTACTATTTTATTCTGCCTTTACTGTCAAACAGTGCATTTTTAATTCATTAGTTACAACAATAATTAGCATTAAAAGTATCATTTTAATTAAAGAGCTTGTGCATACTGGCAGATTAACCATTACAGAAACATAAAAAATGATTTTGCTAATTACAAATCCTGTTAATTCAGGGCACTTGTGGTATAAACCAAACATTTGGTGGTGGTCTAATGAATGTGTTTAACACTGCGTGTGTGTGCACACTAATGGAAAGCTGAAGTGTCAGCATAGATCAGATTCAATCGAGTTTTTCAAGCTCTGACCAAACGTATATCCCTCGATCCCTTTTCCACTACTTCCGTTGGATACTGCACTTAATTTACAGAAAAAAATATCAGACCAGCCGCCGTTTGGTTTTGTTTTTTCCTAATGTGTTTTGCATTCTTTCCTCCCCCTTCCGCAACTCCGCCCATGTCAGAATCCAGTGAGTTAGTAGAAGAAGACAGAGAAGGCATTTCAATCTCAGATGGTCAATAATGTCTAGCAGCACGCAGTCATTGGAGACGAGGAGGATGCACACTGGCTCTCACACAGAGTGTGTAAAACCCTACCTGGGGCAATCTGCCACTAATGTCCTGAAACACTAGTCTACAGAGAGAACAGAAACATCTATTGTCAACCTGGTCACACACCCGCGCACACACACCATTACACACAGGCACACACTCGTAATCACATTGGTACAAACTAACTCACAAATGCACAGAGACAAACCCTAGAGGAGTCTACTCACGAATGAGTGCACGGTTTTGCCGTGTTGTGCTGGACAGCTAAGCGAGCGCTGGCGCGTTGAATGTGAGACTGTGCAAATTTTGATTTCAATCAAAGGCCTCGTTTAAGTTTCAGTAAAATGTCAAGCGGTGATGAGTCAAAACACTCAAAAGTACACGTCTCTACGGGTTTGATCCGTGCCATTTCACACTTGAAAACCCACAAGGCAACAAGGGGGAGGGGAAAGGTAGGTGACGAGGGAGGCAGTGGAGGAGAGGCAGGCGTACTTACATAGAGATCAGCTGCACCGTAAAAACCATCCTGATAGGCCATCACACTGAGAGAGAAACAGATAATACAGGAGAAAGGGGGGAGGACAGATAGAGAGTAGAAAAAGGAGCGGTGGTGGGAAGTCAAAACAAACAAAACGAAACAAAAGGGAAAAAAAATGGTGTGATGCGCCACCATGTGGGCAGTGCAGAAAACAACAAAGAAGAGTGACGATTGAGGGGGGAAGATGGGAAAACGGTGCCAAACAGATTGTGAGAGAGAGAAGAGAGAAAGAAGGGTGAGATTATTACACACCGTGCAACATGCAGGACAAAAATACCACCTCTTTGTATGCAAATGCCTCAAAGTGATACTACTGTTCCTTCGGCTGCTTATTAAACATTGAAAAAACTACTCAATGTAGCTATCATTACCATTTTGGACTTACAAGGAAATGGTATTTCAGCTCAGCCAACCATCAATGTCAACTCTCAATAAAAAATTTTATTCAAACACACAGCATGCATTATTTTTTATTTTTTTATATAAAAAGTGCAGCCATGCTTCTAAGAAGACGATTGATCCGATCTGTGACATCATCGTCACTATTAGCGGTGTTGTTATTTTTGAGTGTGTTTACCCAGGATAGGTGGGGATGGCAGGCTGTGGGACAGCGGCCCTGACTGCGCTGTACACTGGCCGAGCACGACCTCGGAGATGAGCGCCTCGAAAGGTTGCAGCGGTCGAGGCAGCTGCTGCTGCTGCTGCTGCTGGGTACGGAAACCCTGGTACTGAGAGCAAAAGAGACAGAATTAAAACACGGTTTATTTTTACTGATGTCGATTAAACATTTAGATTGACTGAAATCACAATCATTTGTCCTACAAATCAATAAAAAGCAGCAAATGCTTGCTATAACTCCCCAGAGTTCAACTGATGTATTCAAATTCAACTAAAAACGAAAGATGACCTATCAACATCTATTATAAATCTATCTAACACACAGAAAGTATTGCACCTTCATTTTTAAGCATAAATGTCAAACAGCTGTAAAATACTGGAACAGCACGCTGACTCAACGTTACCTGGACATCCTTGTAAGAGTTTTGAGAATTTTGTTTTGCATCGCGCTCCTTTTCAAGGAATTTTATTCCCAGATGAGATTTTAAAAAAAAATCTACATGAAAACATGTTTCTCAATGAAAAAGGAGAGAGAATGGGAAAGAAAAAACAAAACACCTCAACAGTGAATCTCACACTTTCGGGTCCACCACTTCTCCCACTGAGCTAATTGATTTCACGTGTCAGTAGTAGCACTCCTTCCTGAGTTTAAGATGCTGACATCGCAGACAGCGAGGGGAGAAGTGTAAGCGTGTGATGCATCAAGTTCTTCCGGTAACAAGTGAAATGTAATTTGGGTGTTTATCTATTTAACTATTTAAAAAAAGATGTCATTAGATGTTGAGGTGACATTCACACAACAATGTGCTAGCTAAATTAGCTGTCATTGTTAAGAATAAATAAATAAATAATCTGAACCCTGTTTTGCACTTTGTAAAAATCAGAAAAGTTTGGCCTGACCTCTTATTGTGATCAGTTTTGGGAGACATGCAAGCAATGTTTGCTGGGTATCAGTCAGGTAAGAATAAAGGAAGGCTTTCTTACCTGTATAGAGCTCAGGACTGTAAATGCCTCCAACCATAGGACTCAGCTTCCATCCAGCTATAATAAAGAAAATTGACAACAACATGGAAACAGAAACGTGTCACAGAAGCGACGGGCAGCCAGGGTTCACACGACATTTACTCATTCTTGCATGTTGTTTGTTTCTTTGGGGAGGGGGTGGGGGTAGTGTCTGCTGCTTTAATTTAGTGACAATCATTTCTGCCCCCTCTCTCTGGTCCAACCGTGCAAAATGCATTACCATATGGCAGTGCCGCAAGGCCCTCTCCGTTCGAGTACGGCGTGGTCATCTTCTTGTTTGTCATCACTCTGGCTGTGGCGTTATTAACCTGGACACCAAAGAAAGTGATCAGAGGCTCATTTCATTCACTTTTAATGGTTGACACAAGCACAGTCCAATCACAGGTCAGGTTACGCTGAGTTTTGTCTGTGACACTTCATGTGATTACTGGAGCTTTCATATTCAGTGAGGTGTCGTTTTACTTTTCACAGTTTTGTACTTATGACAGGGGTTAATTCTGTTGATGAGCAGCGATGGTATTTGTTGCATGCGCTTCTTTTGAAGGAGAAAGACATTGAAAACAAGGATCCTGGTGAGTAGTCAGGCAGTTTTGCACGCAAACAATGCAACCATTGGCACACAGAACAAAGAAAACAACAAAATATCTGAGATCAAAGGCATTCAAAAAGAAATCCAAGACCATTATTTTGCTACCTTAAAAAAAAGGAGGGAAAAAGAAGGTGAATTAAGCGGCAAATTCATCAGTTGAACACAATGCAAAAAACATCAATCGAAGAGTTCATACACAAATTACACACGGCCAATCAAGAGCGCATCACATCACCAGAGGTGAGCAAAACTAGCCAGTCAGCAAGCATCAGATGCAGCAAGAGACCAATCAAATAAGGTCGGCAGCCCTCCCAATCAAATACACATCATACAGAAAAAAGGAGGAAGAGGAGGGAGAGAGAACAACAGAGAAAGGACAGAAATATAAAAGGGATGCAGAAGGAGGAGCCAGTCCACATGAAAACACACAGAAAAAACACACACATGACGTGGAGAAGAGAGACAGCGAGTGAACAGTCCATCCAAATGTGCAGTTCTTCAAACAAACGAACAATAAGATGCAATACACTCGTACAACATTCATCTGACCGTTTGCCTACATTGGATCTAACTGTACGTGAGCAGTGATGGAGAAATGATGGATGGAGCAAGAACGAGTACAGAAAGAGAAGAAGTCTAGATAAAAGACAGAGAGGATGGGGGATGCAAATATCATTCCTCAAATCAAAAAATAAAAATCAAATGAAAAAAATCAAACAGAAACCACGGCTGTGAAACACTGCCAGGCATTTCAGATCAGTGTCACACGCCAGAAACACCTCGAAGCACACAACCACCAACACACACCATCCAGAACCAAACTTATCGAAAACAAGGAAACCGCTTAACAGAAATCAGAACAAAGAAAAGCTGTCGCTGATTTAAAAAAAATTCGACTAATTATTTCATGACAGCTTTTTTAAAATCTTTTGTATTTTTTTTTTCTCAAATTACCACATTTAGTAAAATTGCTTTACGATATGCTTGCATCCCCTTTAGGGCAACACACTATTCATCCACAGGTACAGCTTTAAGAGGAAATGTCACGTCTGCACAGCCGTATCTCTGCAACTGTCTGCAGTCCGCAAATTGGTGCAGAAGGTTGTAGTCAAGCACTACAGCACGCCATGATATACAGACTACTATTATCCCCTCTCCAGTTAAGCTAACATTGCACACATGCTTTAGCATGCTGTCCCACTAAGGTGCAGAAAATGCAGCTATCAGCTGACACATGACACAGAGAGATGACATAGTACTATATGACGTCATACAGATGACGAGAAAGAGAGTAAACCATGCAGGATACAGCTCTGGAATTAAATGCTGAATGCAGTTAGAGAGGTGATTGGAATGAACGCATAAGAAGTGGTAGTCATAGTTGTTGCACTTGCAGATAGATGCAGTACATTCAGTTACACAAGTGGCCTTTTTGTAATGCCATGCGGTCAATGGCTAATCACGTAAATCGTTTCATTCACCACCTCCCCAAATCAATCACAGGATTAGCCAATCAGGTTCTGTCAATCGACCAATCAAGCCTCCCTTAAGTAAGAGGAGTCCTTCATTTGGGTGTTGGGTGCATCGTTATTTATTCTTTTTAATTTCATTTGGACGGATGGGGTTGGGGGGAGGGGTCATTCAAAGATGATGCCATGTGTACACAACTTACCGTTGGCAGGGAAACGGCGTGAGGACACGCGAGCAGTTACCGTGGAGACTGACAACAACAACAACATACAAAAATCATCAGGGAAATAGAGAAAATATATGTAAGAAAGAAATGATGAACCAAAAAAACCCAAAAAATAAAAAAAGTAAACATAAACAAAACGAGGTAATGAAAAGCAACCCCCACCCTGTGGTAGAGAGGAAGTGATGTAACAGGTCACGTGTCAACAGTCACCTACAAGAATCAGCCACATCACAACAATCTAGCCTCTAAAAAATCAATTTAAAAAAACAACAACAACAAAAAACCCCTCTGCGAACAAATGACAGAAACAGAACGGAAACAGAAAACGTCAGAAATTAAAATATAACTTGGGGAAGGAAACTACACGTTATAGTATTGTCCAGGTTATATTCAAATAACTGACAAAGTTATCACTCAAAGTCTAACTGATTCCCACTCTCTGGTGTTTGTGCTACCTGACTACATCCCAGGAAGGGGGAAATGGACAGAGAAATTTAGGTAGGAATGGACAGAAGAGATGAAGATGCATATGGGACACGGAGTGGGAAAGACAGACTGACTGGCCGGGTGGGGGGGAAAATAGAGTGGAGAAAGATGGAGGACCAATGAAATAAAAGGACAGGAGAGGGGATGACTATTCTCTTCACTTGTTTGTTCTGTCTCCACCCTCCATATTTTTTATTTATTCATTTTTTGAAACATTCTCCACACCCACACACAAGAGACAGAGAAGAGAGCAGGACATTCAGGACCATGCAGAAGAGCTTTAGTAGCAAGTAGAAATAATTTTTTAAAAAAGAAAAAAAAATCAAAAGCGTGATTTTAAAATCAAAAGAGCCAGAGCAAATGGCGAAAGCACGGTGTATTTGATCTCCCAGGCCATTTGCAACTGAAATCCGAGCTCATGCTGACAAATTAAAGGAAAAAAAAGGAAAAATAAGTCACAAGAAAAAGCACTTCCATGAGATCTAGTGTTGTTTTTCAGGAGCGCTGGATGCAGGCGTGTGTGTGTGTGTGTGTGTGTGTGTGTGTGTGTGTGTGTGTGTGTGTGTGTGTGTGTGTGTAAAACAACACGTCTCTTTTTATTTTTAACCATTCATCTTGCACATCTGAGATTAAAGGGTGTTTTTTGTTATTTTTTTGTTGGCTTTTTTTTTTACAAAAGCATCAGAAATGACACCACACTTCTCACAGCAGCCTTATTCCCAAAACTGCCCCCCTGAAAATGCCCCACCCCAACGCCCATCATGCATCAATCTCGTGAACACACCAAACGTAAAAAACTACGACTCAGTGGCAGCCGCGCAATTTCAAGTGAAAAGAGTGAAAAATCCTTGACAACATCTGAGCCAGTGCTCCATCCATGCAACATACAGTAGCCTCTTACACCAGCAGCAAGCACTTTTCTCCCCCCCCC
>NW_005187588.1:895007-933045 GCF_000239375.1 Pundamilia nyererei
GGGTGTTTGAACAACAGCCATCCGGAAACCTTCTCTGGGCCAGAAGAATTAAGGTCACAGTTGGACATGGAGGGGACACAGAGGAGAAAATGGTCACTGTTGAAAAAAAAAATTTAAATAGGAAAAAGAGGCGAGCGTGCCGTTACCTCGATTTTACGTCCTTCCACCAGCGTGCCGTGGAGCTTCTCTCTGGCCCTCTCTGCATCTGCGCTCGACTCAAACGTAACAAAACCGAAGCCCTGCAAGCAAAGGAGGGTAAAGAAACGACAAGGAGACGCAGGAGGAGGAGGAGAAGGAGATTGCAGTTAAGCTTCTTTTTTTTCTTTTTTTTTTGCTGCATTTTGAAATGCCTGACATGTTTTCTTTTTCCTCAGTGTCCTACCTTCGATCCCCTCTCGTTAAAAATGATCTCCACATCAAGGATTTTGCCAAATTGCTGAAACAAGAAGCAGGAAAATAATGAATTAATTAATTAAAAAAAGAGAAGGAAAATGAAGAAGCTGAGCGAGCATGTAAGTCACACACACTGCTTCTCGCCACGGGGTGTCAGCACTGTTCAACCACGATGAGCTGGCACTGAGCCTACACTGGCTGCTAGGTCTTCTACCATATCTTCCTTTCCTCTGTTCTTTTCTCTGCACTGCATTTTAGAGCCGTTCCTCTTGCAAAACTGGAGGGAACCAGGCCAGATTATTACACTTCACTTTAGATAAGCTGCTGGAGAGCTGAAAATCTAAATAATCAAATAAGACAATGGATTCTGCTCAGCAAAAAAACAGCATGGCAAACCCTTGTTTTTATATAAGCGTCACTAGAAGATAGCAAAGGGCTGCAGTCACTAGATGAGGGGGGTTTAGTTTAGAGGGGATTTTACTCTGTTATGTAACGATACACAGTGGAGGGGAAAAAAGGCAACGTTCTGGTCCGCTTACCCCAAACATCTGCCGTAGGTCAGGGTCTCGGAAGCGGAAGGGGATGTTAGATACGTGAAGGCGTTTGGGGGTGGCCTTGGAGTCCGAATCGTCTCCGGCGTTCCCCCCGCCGCCTCCACCTCCCGAGCCAACCCCAGACTGGCCCTCAATCTGGGAGGACCCATCTGACTGCTTAGACACAAGGATGCAAAAAGACAAACAGAGACAGACAGACGAAAACAAAGAGGTCTTGTTAGGGTTGCGAAAAGACGATACGCAATGCACCATTAGCTGACAGACTGTCATCTGTCAGATTTGCACTGCAGTAGGCGCTGCTCGCTGCTTCCATTAATCAGCTGATTATTGTGCTGATTAGTTCATTAATCAGCTTGCACAAATTATGGATTGAACAGGAAAAATGTCCAAGTACTCGCTTTGCCTAGAAACAGGGAAAAAGCACAAAATATCGATTATGTTTCATAATCGATATTTTGTGCTTTTACCCTGTGAGAAGAACACAAAGACAGTATTTTTCCCATTTTTTGGCGTGTTGCTTGAACAGAGTCCAAAATTATTAAAGGGAAAATTAAAACCGCTGCAAAAATCTGTGAATTGACTCAAACAACCGACAGAACATAATAAATAAATGATTTAACCTCAACATATTTGTATTGCCTCTGGTTATAAGCAGCAGTGTACAACGAATGAAAACCATGACTGTTTTTATTCACTGTAAATTTTATTTCATGTGACGCTGTAGTATTTGATTTAAAAAATACTTATGGCACAGTCCAAAGGTCTTGAGCCACCTTTCATTTCTTTATATTTTGCTTGAAAAATTTGAAAAGGTTTGCAGTGATTTATTGAAACACGTGCAAACATACATGCACAATATAGTATATAAAGCAAAAAGAGAATTTGTACAATTGCAGCGTGTTTTACAGATGGCTGTAGACACTCACTGCTGCACCTCCATCCTGACCTCCTCTCTACAAACTGACAACAATTTGTACCAAAAAATGTCAAATTTGGATTCATCGCTGCATAAAATTTGTGGCAACAAGTATTTGTGTTGTCTGTGAGATCTTTACTGGATTTCTTCTTATTTCTTAAGGACATGACTTTCTGTTTTTCTGGTGTAGGTAGTTTTCTTTATCCCTGCCACTTCTTTTCTCCTCCATTTGGCCAGTTTCCTCAGCATTTTAAGGACACGCTGCACACCCTGCTGAGATATGCCAAGTTTTCTGCTAATAGCTCTTTGATAATCACCTTGTTGGTGCAAAAATAAAATTTCAATTTCAAATTGTGTTATCGCTGGCATTTTTCACAGATTCAACTAAAGAAATGGGGAAAAAATTACGGGTCTTTGTGACACACTGCTAGTAACGGTGCCAGAAGTGCCAAAGATATCATCTAAAATTGGCTCTTTGCTCAGTTGTCTGCTGTGTGGAGACACAACACCGCTTCATATCTTGACTAAGGATTTTTTTTTTTGCTTGAATTATTCATAAGTCAGTGTTAAGTTGCTTAACAAACAACGACAAGGGGGGAAAAAGCAAACATTACTCTAAAAATGAGAAACTTTAGGGACTGGAGTGAGTAGAAAAGCAGCCAATGTCCAAAGAAAAACTTCAAAAGACCTTCAGAAAATCTATATATAAAGAAATGAGGTGTGGGTCAAGACTTTTGCACAGTACTGTCATTCTCTGGATTTGCAAAATTAGACACACAGTCCAATCTAAACATGTAGTTTCTCTCAGCTGTCCAATTTCAATATTTATAAGGATTTATTGTTGATGATGTTTAAATACCACCATCTGAAAAAAATGAAACCTGAATTTTTCACCTTTTTTCCACCTGAAGAAAAAACAGTGGATAAAAATTAACTGTGGTGACAAAACATTGCATATAACATTATATAAGTGGCGGCCATCAGCAGTAACACCCATGTCAAATTCCTGCTTTAAGCAAATTGTGTTTTCACACTTCTGTCATTTTTAAAAAAGTTGGGTAGGCAATGTTACCAACAGTCGTTCTTTGTGTGAGCGTTTAGCTGTGTGGGCTTTTGCATGTCAAAGTGCTCAAAGACAAACAAAGCAAAAAGAAGAGTGAAGATTGGGCTGTAATTTGCAAGTCGACCAGAGAAGAAAAAAAAAACAAAAACCCTCCAAATAAATGTAGCTATTCCACCCTAACTGCTGGATGAGTTTTAAAAAAAGAAGCTGTTTTCCTATCATAATGATAGAAAGCACTTAGAGAGTGAATACCAAACCATGGCAAATGACCTGTTTTGCAATTTCAAAGAAACTGATCCAGAACTCTCCCACTCTTGCCTCCAAAACATTTAATGGGTTCTTTCTTTGCCCGCGCTCCACCTTTCCACAGTTTCATAAAATACGGTTTGGTAGTTTTTACATAAACTTGATGACAGACAGAAAAAGGCAGCCTTCACACACTCTCTCAGTGTATGTTTCTGCGACAGCGAAGTGGCCACAGAATCGGTTATGACAGGTGGAATTATTTTTGTGTTTGGAGGAACGATCGTAACACAGAGAGGTTTATACGTTTTAATCCGAGCGAGATAAAAACAAAACAACATGTGAAAATGTTACAGCTCAGTTGAAAAGAAAAACTTGAATTGTGGTCACAATTAGTAATGTGCTCTTATAATATCCTCATTTCAGTCTGTAACGTGTATCCCACTCACTAAACGCCCTCTCAAGGCACAGCCTGGGTGTGGGCTGCCCACAGAGGAAGGAGGCCGGTACTCACTTGGGCACTGAGGCTGTTAGCGGCGTTGGCTGCGCTATTCGCTGCTCCGCCGGCTTCCACGGGACCCTGGACGGCCCCTGCAGCATACAGGCTGCCCCCGTAATCCAGGGCCAGGCCGTTCTGGGGGGGCGGTGGTGGAGGAGGCGGGAAGGCAGAGAAAGGTGGGGGGACGAGTCCCTCCTGACCGCCAGCACTATCCTGAGAACCCTGTTGGAAGAAAAAGAGAGAAAAGTGAGGTGGGAGTGAGAACTAAAGTGGTCGGCTGGCGAAATACCACGGTATCTTTTACTAAGAGCATCACCCGACCACACAGAGACCACTTCCCCAAGAGCGTCAGTCTAAAAGTCATACAGGCATGGATATTATATTTCCATTTTCCTGTGTGTGTGTGTGTGTGTGTGTGTGTGTGCATGTATCTAACCCCCCACCCCCACCCCACCCCCCAACCATTAAATATTCACTGCTGCCACATCTATTATTGAGGGTCAGATGCCTCCATGCTCAGTGTGTTGCACAATGATGAGTGTCTAATGCCTGCACGCACACTTACAAACGCCTCTGCACACAAACCACCTTTGACACGCAAACACCCACACACCTAAACGCTCACACAAAGACCAACTGTTTGCAAGGAAGCCGGCCCAAGTACTTCGTACATATTATCCCCCCCACCCCCAAGAAGATGCATGTGTAAGATGCCAAAATTCGAGCTTGTAGGAGAACAACACAGGCGTCCATAAACACATGGTAGAGACACATAAACATGGCAGAGGCATTAACACAACACACACGCGCGTGCACACACATTCCTTACTGCTGGCAGTGGGGTATGGATACCCTAAATGGTAACAGAGAGGCAGCAAGGATGGGAGAGGACGGGGCCGGGCTGGGGGATTTGAAGATAAAAGGTGATGACAGATTCAAGAGACGAGGCCCGATCCATAGCTGCAAAGGATTACTCAAACTTCACCAGATTTCTAATTCCAATAACTGCAGTGTTTGGTCATTTTATTAAAGACTATAAAAACACTACGATGGTTTTCTGGTTCAGAGAGGGATGCTTTAAATGCTAATGTCAGCACGCTTTAAGAAAATAAATAAATAAATCAGGACATTGTCTGAGTTTGTCCTTTTTCACGCAAAGTACCGCAAAGCATGAAACGGTCTACTTACGACGTGGTCACACTACCAGAAACAGATTGCCTGGATGAGACATGCAGAAGGCAGTAAGCGACACCCCCTCACTTACTGTAGCTGTGAACGCAATGGACGTTTAGCGGAGCGATTTGTCAACCGGTACAATCTGACCTCTCACATGCTGGTAGATGAGCTGACATCCAAAGTGATTGCACTGGAGATTTGCTCACTGCCATAACACCTTTGTCAGGTGATGTGAGAAATGCTAAGGGCTGCAGAGAAAGTGTAAAAACAGTTAAAAGCAACAAACTTAACATACCGACATTTAGCAGGTATAAAGTATTCACTATATGCATCTTCCTGCTAAAAGGGAGTTTTTCCTTCCCACTGTCGCCAAGTGCTTGCTCATAGTTTGTTGCCTAATGATTTTTCTGTATTATTGTAGGCTCTCCTCCAATATAAAGTGCATTGAGGCAACTGTTGCTGTGATTTGGCGCTATACAAATCAAACCGAATGAAATCAAATTTTTAGTGGTAAGATTCATCTACTGGGGACCAAGAATGTACAAAACTATTGTGGTAATGCATTCAAGTGGTTGCAGAGATCACACTGATTGCCAAAATCCAGTTGACCATCATCATTAATCTGGCGTGAGCCACGTTAGCATGTTAGCCCTGATTTAAAAAAACAAAAAACTCTACCAACTCTCAATATTTTTTTCACCACACCTGATACATATGACATTAAAATGTACCAGAAAATGAGAACTAAACAACCTGATACCGGCACCAGAAAACAAAATCATAAAAACGAAATTATACATTTGTAAATCACAATAGATACAAATGATGACGATATCTAGAAACCCGGAGTAGCACCCATTGTGTAGCCTTTTTTGTTCAGCCTATTCTCCTTTGCTGTGTCTTTCTAACCTCTTTGTTCTTCTCATTTGACTGTAACAACTAATTACTACAATCATCATCATCATTGCTTTATTAGGAATAGTACTAATGTAAGACAGACTCGCAAAGACAGTAATACAATAATTAATTAGTAAAAGAAGTTACAATGTCGCCCCCCCGTCAGCATTATATCACTTCTAAATAGACTCAGTTGAGCCTACCTGACATCTGCTTGGCTATACTCACTTCAAGTGTGTGTGTGTGTGTGTGTGTGTGTGTGTGTGTGTGTGTGTGTGTGTGTGAGTGACAGGCTGCAGCGATGCCCATCTGAGCTGCACAATAGATCACTGTCCCTTTGGGAGTGTTATAAGTGTGTGGGAGGGTGAGTATGTACGTATGTGTGCGTGTGTGTTTGTGTGTGCGTTTGCGAGCATGCCATCTGTCTCCCAGCTTTTGACCTTTCTCAGCGTCACACCTGTGACACTGTAGTCCGGCCCCTCGACTCAGTAACAAACCGGGGGATGCACGCGGTCGACACGGATCACATCGATATCGTGACACGAGAACAGCTTCAGCTGAGCTGCTCCCAGCGAGCAGTGAGAGAGAAACTCTGCCGTGTACCAAGCAGACAAACTTAAGCAAATAAAGCTGGAATTTGTTAAACTTAACAACTTAAGTATTTTTTCTATTGGATAAATCCTAACTCTAAATACAGAACATAGATTTGTGTACATTTACTATAAACATCAATCTAATGATTTCTTCCTGGACTACTTTTTTAAGACATTTTATCAGTCAGAAGCATCGTCCTTGAAATGCTTTGTTATTAAAAGGAAAATGCCGCCCATCACACTTCAAAGAAATTCGTTCCTGTATGTACCTATATACAACCTCAATGGACTGAGTCAGGCACTGGTCAGGAGACTCCTACGAAGTTAAAACCAAATATCAGAATGAGGAGGAAAGGTGATTTAGGTGACTTTGAAAGTGGCATGGCCGTTGGTGCCAGACAGGCTGGTTTGACAAACTGCTGATCTACTGAGATTTTCATATGCAGCCATCTCCAGGGTTTATAGAGAATGGGGGGAAAAAGAGGGGATATCCGGTGAGTGGCAGTTCTCTGGGCGAAAATGCTTTGTTGACTGGAGAGGCCAGAGACAAACAGCCAGAGTGGTTTGAGCTTACAGAAACGTGGCAGCAACTCAAATAACCATCAATATGCAGATGAGCATCGCCGAACACAGCACAAAGAATATGGAAGCAGATGGCCCACAGCAGAAGACGACCACACCGGGTGCCACTCCTGTCATCTCGGAACAGGAAATTGAGTGGCACGGGTTCACTAAAAATTGGGACAAAACGTTGCCTGGTCGCGATGAATCTCGATTTGTGGTGCAGCACTCAGACGGACGGGTCAGGATTTGGCATAAACAAAACGAAAGCACGGATCCATCCTGCTTTTATATCGACGATTCAGGTTGGTGGTGTAATTGTATTGCAGATGTGTTTTTTTTATGGTAAACTTTGAACCTCATGCTGTTTGTGACCATGCCCATCCCTTTATAATGACAGTGTACCCATCTTCAAATGGCTATTTTCAGCAGGAGAATGGGCTCAGTGGTATCCTCAGTATACTCCACAGTCTCCACATCTCAATCCAATCGAGCACCCTTGAGATGTGGGGGAACGGGCAAAAGGAGAAAAAAGAAAAAAAGAAAAACGGCTTCATGAGCTGCACGATTCCTTCATGCCAGTGAGGACCAAAATCTCAGAGGAATGTTTCCAGAACCTCGCTGAATCGATGCCACAAAGAATTTATGCAGCTCTAAAAGCAAAGCGGGGTCTAAAACTTAAGAATAATCATGTCTGATATACCGGAACTCACAAGTCGGTAAGTAAATGAGTAAAGTTCATTTTTATAGCGCTTTTTGAGACAAGGAATGGTCACAAATTGCTTTACAGAGGTAATTTAATCAAATCCAGCCCACGCCAAAGGCAAAGTGGACACACATGAATGAAGAAAAACAACACAGTGTCTGTCTGAACACATGAGTTTTAAGCTGCCTTTTTAAAGAACAACAAACGAGTGATATAATTATTCATCTAATCATTTACTGGAAGATTCCTGGTGCAGAAAATTCTTTGCATCGCACCTATACTTGTCTTTCCCGCCGTCGTGAGGCGAAAAGGAGGCAGAACCAGACGCTTTAAGAGGAATGCTTTGAACTCGTCCGTTAAAGGCTGCAGCCGCGTTCTGCCTTTTGTGATTTCAGGAGTGTAATTACAAACAGAAATCCTGCCATCTCCCTGGCTCTCGCTCACCGATAACGGGCACTAAAATGCATGTTATCGCTCATCTCAACACTGTGAGCCTTGCCCCGAAGCGCCGCTGCCACACCATTTCGCCGCGCGCACACATCCCCGCAGCTCGCCTGGCAGGTGAAGAGTCACCACCTCGGGCAAAACAGAAACCGCGATCCTCATCTTCAGTGGCTGCCACTTGAGCAATACAGCCACCAGATTACTGACCACAGTGTCCAAGTTTAACTTCATTCACGTTTTCAGATAGCAGCTGTGTCCGCTCATCTAAACTCTGCAGCTGTATGAACCTCTTCCAATCTCGCCCACAAGCACTCAAATTAAGATTTTGATACAAGATAGCGCTCCTCAACAGCCTCGCCTCCGTGTCCTAAGTTTCACGTCGCAGCGCAAACACCTTACACCTTGGCGAGCCGTGCTTGTGATTTGCACAGATTGTTCCTGTGATTATTATAACCTGCCAGGGTTTTAGGATGCATGCTTTTAGAGGTGCGGCTTTGCAAAATCTCAGCTCTTCCAAGTTCCCAGAATAAATAAAGAGAAATGAACTGCTGCATCTCTTTTCCTGCATTACTTCACCCTCTCATTAATTTGGTTTCTGTTATTAGCCGTTATGATTTTATGCTCCAATTAGTGAACAAAACATGCATTTTCTCCTTGTTGTGGGGGAAAAGAAACAACACTCTGTTACTTCACTGGTGGCAATAATGTGAACATTAGCTGCAATCCTCTGATGAGAGATCCTGAATTCATTACATTTGCTCAATTCAGAGATGCAAAAAAAAAAAGAAAAAAAAGGAGAGAGCAGAGATGTGGAAATTAGCTAGTTTAGATCAAGCTTTTAACTGCAGCTGGGAAAAAAACAGACATGTTAAGTGACACACTGAATGACCTCACTTTGCATAAACCCATCCTAGATTAAATGCATTTGCGGAGGTGAATATGAGAGTAGGTGGAGCAAGCAATTCTGGGTCACTAGGTAGGAGCTAACCTGGGTGGCAAACAGAAAGAGAGAGAAACTCGACCCGCTCCCGTGGCTTCCTTCGAAAGGGAAAGTTGATGACCCCAGATTGGGTGAAGCGGTGAAACGGGAAAAGCTGAAAGGGGACAATAGGCTGGCAACATTTTGTGGCAATGAGGGAAACCTTTTAACTGTTTCAGCCGCTATTAAATGCGGCGCCATTAAATTTTAATGATCTCTTTCACTTTTGATCTAGTGGCATCACCGCATCATAATGCAGTTCTGTGCTCTGACTGCCAAATATTCGCTATTTAGCTAACAGGCTAAATTAAAAACGGTGAAAACGGTGAAAATGGTAAACGTTACGGGTGTTACCGTGTCGTCAGTCAGAGAACGTACTGGCTTGTCTTCTGCTCTGATGACCTGGGCCAAGACTTCCTCTTCCATCTGGCAGTCATTGTTTGAGATACATTTTTAAAACTAATTAAAAACAAAATTGGCATTAGATGATAGCTGGTGGTTTGGAGGCTGCATTTTCAAAAATGCAGCCTCTCTTGTGCCTTTCATTGGGACTGTTTACCTGCATGCAAACAAAGCCTGCTCAAAAGCGACTGTTTGTGTTCCAACTAGTGTTAACCGGGCTACAAACGGAAACCAGAAGGCTTCCCGCTCCACTTCCCAAAAGATTCTGCATATTCATATAAGTAAAAAGCAAAGGTTAAAATAAAATGAGCAGATATTTGTTTATAAATATCGCCATGTTATTAACGCTGAGCTCAAAGCACCTCCACGCCTCCCCTCCCACCTTCAGATGCTTTTCCACCGTCCAACAAGCTGCACTGAGTGAATACGCTGACAGCTCTGCTTTTATTTAAAGTCTAAAGCTATCATTTATTTTATATTTCTATCTTACTGCAAATTAAAGAGCTTCAATGGAATGAATTAAAAAAAACTTAACATATAAGCAAAAAAGGTCAAAAGGAAGATTGTTTTAACTGAGGGATCCCCCTGCTGTAGAGGCTTACATGAATAAATGCAATAAAAGTCTATCTTTTGTCCAATTTGATGGGAAAACCACCCTCCTACTGTTCATCACCGCTTTACTGCTGTCGTACTTGAGTCCCAACATTGATGACTCATGACACATCTCACTCGACTACAGATGAGTCAGTCTTGGACTTGACAAGTTGTGATGCAACTTAGACAGAATGATAGTGACTTGGATGTTAATAGCGCACGCTTTAAGCCTCAATTTCTGATTGCAGCAATATACATATGTAATTTCAGCAGCACAAACCACTGAGTAGAGGTATGACCCAGGAGGCAGATTTAGAGATGACGACTTCAATTCTTTGATCTTTTTTTCTGAAAGGAGGAGGAACATAAACTCTGTGACCCTGTGAGCCTCACCAGCCTTCTCTAAGGTTTTCTATACCAACCCTGAATCAGCTGTATCATCGATATCAAAGGTACTGGAACCAGTTCATTTCATAGACCAGTTGACGAATGTCACCAATGACAGAGAAATAGATCTGTAAATATGCAGGATTCATCCTCGGCACGGCATAAAATCACATTAAGAATGCATTAATGTAGCAATTTCTATGAACCTTTAGATGCCTAAGAGACTGATCAATGAGGAAGCATTTCTTCATTGATAAGCAAACAGTCGCACCTATGGAACAAATAAGTTATAGCAGCCAATATTGGACAGATCATCTGAATAATTCTGGTTGAGGACGATTGTGTTGCAGCTCTAATCACTAAAGACCAAAGAAAAACCAAAGTAAAGGTAGTAGAGGTAGGTAGAGAACAAGATCTCTCTGGATCTGAGTATTAATAAACATCAACAGCAACCCATGTTTTCACATACATGTGCGTCTTGTCCTTATCAGGCTAAATAATCTAAACTTTAAGGCAAATTCAAGAAAACAGTGAATGAATGAGCTGTGCTGAAATAAATGTAATAGTGCAAACTTGCTGACTCCAGTCTCCACTGGTAGTTTTGAAGATAAATCTCAAGACCAGCTCTGATTCACATTTCTAGCTTCTCTGGATTAAAATTCCCCGTGTTCAATTATATTTAGCTCTTAGCGAGGAATACTGGGAGCTTTTTCTGGGACTGAAAATAAGAAATTTGTGGTTAGAGTCGGAGTCTCTTTAAGTTATTTTCTGACACAGACCCCCGATCACAACTCTGTCAGTTCTTCTCTTCTCCTCATTGTTGTTGCTCATGCACAGACTACAGCCTCGCAGGAGAATGGACAACCCCGGCTGTTGCCGCTCCTTCTGCCAGACCCAAAATAGAAGCGGGAATGCAAGCCAAAAACAACCTTGTATTTGTGTTTGACGATTGGCCTTTTCAGAGGAGATCCATTTTTGCAGCATCTCAACGGGCCTCTCTATACCTGATGCACTGTGTTAACAACCCCGTATCTCCAAAAACAGTATGTGCCCCCCTCCTCGTCTCCCTCCCTCTGTAAGGCTTTGGGGCCTTTTGCTGACTGCGAGTGGCCTTTGTGATTCGAATCAGGATAAAAGCATCTACTGAATAAATGCACACAGATAGCAGGATAAGAGGAGGAACACAAAGGCAGAGGAGGAGGGCATTCTTGGAGAAGTGCTGCCCTGTGCACAAGCAAACTGTAGGCTGTTCATTTGTGTCAGCACTCAAGGTTTGTGTACATTTTGTTTGTGTGCATGTCTTGCGCTTGTCTCGGTGTATGCTCCCGGTGTTTTAAGGGATTTTAAGGGTTGTGAAAGTGCATGCGTTGGCCAGGCAAAGCCAGTGACTCAGAGCGGTAGCTGTAGCTGGCTTACTTTCGGGTCAGTTAGCAGCAGCAAGTGTGTCTGAGGAGGCATGTTATAAAATGTGCCCGTCTGCGGCAGTCTCACTACGCTACTCGAGGAGACAAGGAGAAGAGCAAAGGAGAGAGGAGAGGAAGTGTGGTTAAAAGCTAACTGGGGCATCAGTGGGTCATTTCACATGAATAATGACGTTTCAGAATCGTACTTTCTCTGGCTTCCGGCCATAACGCTAATGCCTAATTCAACAGACTTGACTATGGAAAACGTGATTCATGTTGTTAGCAGCAGCTCGTATTTTGGCTCAATAATCGGATTAAGTGGTGAAGTTCGGTGTTCAGCTCAGATCTTGGCTTCCGAGTCTGCGCTGCTGTTACCCAAGCTGCAAACAGCTGGAGAAACGTTTTACAACATGCCTGTGGCATACCGATGAGCCAGGAGACACCCTCTTGTTAAATTATTCCATCCAACATCAACCCCTCCTCCATCGGTTCCCCCCTCCTCCCTTCACTCGCTCTTCCTCTCTGCTGCTGTTCTCCCTTTCCTCCCACTCTCTCTGCTGTGCGCTTCACTTCTTTACGCTTCATAAAATCCAGACGGGACCCTCGCATACGTCCCGCCCCCACACATGTCAATCAAGCTCATTTGCCTCATAGCAACAGGATATCAGCGCGATCCAGGCTCCTCCTTCCATTCTCTCCTCCATTTCCTTATAGGGTAACATGTGTGCTTGTCAAACAAACCCCTCCTAATCCACCCCCATCCTTTTCCTTGTAGGGTCTCCCCTTCCTCGCACGCCATTTCTGGGAGACTCCCCAGCCTCATACATGTGCACAGGAACATGCATTCGCGCGTGCACGCATGCACACACACGCACAACCCCGACTTTCCCCTGTCATCTCCTCAGTAGCTGCATAAATGGTCCGTTCAGCACCACTGCGGCATTTTATGAAAGATAAACACCCGAAAACAAAAAGGATGATGACATTATTTGTTCACATTTATTCCACATTAGAATCCACACGCCATCCCAGACAAACACACAGGCAGGTGAGCATACAAACCTGCAAACAGATATGTATTAACCCAACAGGACTATGCCTCTTTCAATACATTAGACATGACCCTGAAACTAGTTTGTCCTGTTTGACGCTCACAGAGGGCTCTGCACTAATCGCCTGGTTGTCCAGTGTGGTTTAAAAACATACGGAAGCCAGCTGTAGGACGGTGTTGTCACTGTCAACTGCACCGCCTAAAGAGTCAGGAAGGGCAACCCCTGCCTTTTTCCTTTTTTTTTTTTTGTTAAAGCTGCACTGATGCCTCACGCTGAGCACTTTTAGAGCAGTTAAGGGAAGCACACAGCTGGAGGAGGAGGAGGCCCGCTCAAGATTTACCCCCGTCCAGAAAGGTGTTTACATCACAAAAGGTTTCCCATCAACATTTTGCCTCATGCCTCGAACCAGCTAACAATCAGCGCAAAATGAGTGACTCATCCAAGTTGCCACGGCAACACGGTTCATCGGGATCAGTTAACGACCACCATTGTTACCCCTGCAAAGAATCGATAACAAGATTTGGGAGGTGGAGGCGTGCCAGTGTGTGGGGGGGTGAATCCTCACGACCCGTTTCCAGTTTGTGCAAGCGTGGCAGGCTGCGCATAGCTTTTGCAGCAGGTAGGCGTCTCTCCCTTGCCTCAGGGCACACGCTTAGGTGGGGCTTGAGAAAATATTTCTTCTGCACCCGATCTGCTGCTCTCAACTCTCTCGCAGGAGAAAGAGACAATTTAAAAAATATATATATTTAGTTATATAAAATTAGCAAATGCAGCGCCATCAAGGAGCTGATAAATTACCCCCGCTGTAAACAAACTCGGAACACTCACATATGGACATAACTGCAAAGTCAGCTTTACACACTGAAATTGCGTCACTGAGCAAACTAGCCGCCTCTAGTTGACCTACAATATGTGATTTTCATGCTGCTCGCCCGTGTCTGTTCTGCTCCCTCACCTACGAGCTTCCTTGACTGCGGTGGGGAAGCGTGGGGTGTCCCATCACCCTAAAATTGTTTTAAAAATCTTCTCCTCGTGCTCCCATTCCTTCTCTCCTTCTCTCCCTCTCTCCCTTCAAACCCCATCCCCCTCTCTTCCAGGGGCTCTTAAAGGAAAACATTGAGATAACAGCTGCCAGGGCCCCGGGGAGAGCGAGAGAAGGGAGAAAAGAGGTCAAACAGTAAAGAGAGCAGGAATCCAAGGTACAGCTGAAAGAGAAGCACACACACACTCATACTGACTCACACCAATTGAAATGTAATGATATGAACATGACACTTCATGCACCAACTTTGCAGCCCACTGTGTGCTCGAGCTTGTGTGTGTGTTTGTGAAATGTGTGACACAGAAATTACAGTGAGGAGGTGTTGTTAGCTGAATAGAAGAGATGCAGAAGGGAGGACGAGAGAGAAAGAACGAGCAATAAAAAAAGGAAAACACAACACAAGGGCAGGGACAACTGTTCTGTGGACACCTGTCCCTTTCGCTCACAGGCTGGAGCGATGTACAGAGACAGCTGCAGGGCCAATAAAGAAGAAAGAGTTTTCCACTTACCTCTCCTCCCCCCCTCCAATTCCCTCTCTGCTTCCACTCTCCTGCTTCAGATATATCGAAATAGTTGACTAGCAGAAATAGCGCCACTGAACCGCTACATCCAGCTGACACGCTGTACTGTATGCTCACATAAGATTCTCCTGACCATACATAATACATGGCTGAGCGCAGTTTCTGGCAGTGGCAGCCCTTGATGTTCAAACTGCGTGCACTTCTAGCTTTTGGCAGGGTTGGGGGGGGGGACAGATGCCACAATAACAGCGTACAATAACACAGTGCCGCTCGTGCGGCTCGGCATAACGAATCATAATTGTGGAGATACGATCTCCAGCCTGTATCTCGCTGTCATCAACGCCTGCTACACTACTTCCAGTGTTTATATCCCACTCGTAGCAAGTAGCTGCCGAGTCCTGACAAGAGCCCGAAACGCTCTCTGACTGGACCCGCTCTAGCGATCGGGTCAAGTAGACTCCTCGTCTGTTAGTAGTTAATTAACATTTAATGCTCGATGACAGCCCGTTCTGATGCCGTTTCGCGTACGGCCGAGCCCGAGCGCCGACGAGGAGATGCAGCGGCCGTGCGCGCAGGCGGAGGAGGATATGAAAAGATACGGGGATAAACACTCACCGACAGCACGTTAGGATAGTACAGTCCCATCATCGTATTCTGTGCAACAACTCAAACTGTCGTCGCTCCTCTCTCCTCTCTCTCCTTTCCTCTTCTCACGCTGCCTCGCTTTCTCTCCCTCGCCGAGCCTGTGTCACCTCACCAGCTCAGTCTCTCTTGTCTGTCTCACAGATTCAAAATCTCCCTCTCTCTGCCCCCGCTCGCTCTGTCTGCCCTGCCAATCCCCTCCCCACCTCCTCCTCCTCCTCTCCTGGCTTCTGTCCCTGTCACTCTCCCTCACTTGCTTACTTGCTTGCTTTTCTTTTCTTTCAACCCCCCCTTCCCCTCTATCTCTCTCTCTCTCTCTCTCCCCGACTCCCACTCAGTCTTTTCTTTCCCTCTCCCACTCGCTCCTTTGCTTTCCCTCTACCCCCAGCCTTCTGTTTTGCTGCTGTGCCCTTGCCTGCTCATCTCTTCTGACTCTTCTCCGGTCCTCCTCCTCTCCTCCTATCTCACCCAGATAGCCTAACGCCTCCCCCTTCCTACTTCTCTGCCTCTGTCACACCTGCAAACTTTCCCCTCCCCTCTGCTTTCCTCTCATGTCGCAGTCCTCCTCTCCTCTCCTCACTCTCTCTCTCTCCTTCTATTCTCTTTCTCCATGTAGGTGAGTTAACTGGGGCTGCTGGCACCACTGGGAGAGAGCAATAGACGTCTTTTCTTCTCTCTCTCTCTCTCTCTCAGACACGCACCTTGTTACGCAAATGAGCCGGTAATTTTACACATCAGTCATTTTTTTCCTGCAAAAGTCACGACTGCAACGATACTAGGTCATACCGAGCAGCGTTTTTCATAACACCGCCAACATGGCCCAAGTCTGGCTGTTATCACATTCAACTTAAAGCTGTGTCGGACGATATTTCTATAAAAACAAGGAGGATGAAGCCACAGCGGTGTAAGCTCTGCAGCTCCCCTTAGGTTTACAGAGCATTTTAGCACCTTTTAGATCATTGTTTTGGCTTCGCGCTCGCTGCATTTTTAAAAATATGTATCAACCTGGTTTCAGCTCCCAAACCCCCACGGTAATCCGCGTCCAGCAGAGAGCTAAAGATAGCATCATTACAGCTAAACATATTGAAGCATTGAGCAGATTTTTCTCAGAAGAAAACGACACCACTGGGGGCACCAAACACGCCCTGAGCAGGAAGGCTCATCAAAGATGCAAGAAAAGATGCCAGCACCCGCCGAACAAATCGCCATCGTTTCTTGAATAACGACCATCGACTACACGAGTAATGAAGTGGCATTAATCTTCAGCACAGCACACTGCACGTGAATCCTTTGCTCAAATGCAGAACTCCAGCGCGGCACAGGTTTGCGCACCGGGTGACAAATACCATGCCAAGCCATTACCTGATGATTTTACTTTATATAAAAAAAGTTTGAAAACTACTTCAATAGACAGCCTGCCAAGTTTCATACTCCATCTGCAAAGAGCTTGTCTTCCCCTTCACACTTGGGGCTTCTGCTACTCTCCAGGCTCTTCCTTCCAGGAGTCTTTGATCACATCATTCTCACACTGCTGCTGACAGTTTAGCACCTCAGTGTTGTGGAAGCCTCCGCTGCCCGGCATTGTTTTCTTCCTCTCTGTCATTTTTTCCCCCCTCCTGGTCAGAGGCCAAATCACACCTCCAAGCCCCCAAGCAGTCCTTGAATGACTTCTTTCGATCCCAACAAGAGGCTGTTCAGACAAGCCGAAACTTTAAAACATCATCATCAAAAGTAAGATTAAGAGTGAAATCAAAACTGTCTGTTTGACTTCCAGGCTTCTGTAATACCCACTTAGCTGTACTAAAAAAAAAAGAAGCCCATTCTCATACTGGGGCAAATAAAAGCATTCAAGTGAAGACAGATAAAGTGCAGATAAGCAGCCGGAGGTTGTCGGGCACCACGGAGTGCGAGGGATGAGGAGATTACGGGCAGAACATGAGAGGATGAGTGGATGAACGGAGGATGATCTAAGGATTAACCACATAAACTGAGCAGTCTAATAACACAATCAGCAGGCTAATACAAAGATGGGCAAACATGCTGTAGTCTTACACGCACACACACATAAACACAAACAAGATGCAATGCAGTGTGAGTGCGTGTTTGTGGGCAGAAAACTATAACATCAGCATGTTTAAAGGTGCTAAAAGAGAAAGAAAAGGTTGGATTTGCCATCTGAAAGATGATTACTAAGTGTGCATTATTGGGAACAGAAAGGAAAGTGGGTGGAGGGTAATACTGGAGGGTTGTGGAGGCGTGTCTTTTACTACACGACTGCTAATTTATAATCTACACCCCCACCTTGTGGTTTGAAGAGCTACACTGAGCCATATTAATGTTATCGGAATACTGTATAAATGGAAGGAGTGGAATGAGGCCACATTACACAACGTGGATTTTGGCACATGTTTTTCCTCTTACCTGACTATGAGACGGGTATCCGTGATAGCTGAGCGTCAAGGGGTCGTTGTTCTGAAAGAGAGGAGCAGATTTTTCGGAAACATGGTCAGAAATTTGTGAAGAAAAAGGACAAGTCGCTTAAAAACATTTTCATGCTTCATTGTTATTCACTCAGACTTTTTTTCCTTCTGTTTTTATGCCCACTAAGCTGTTGCCTCCATATTTGACTTTACAGCTGCGTGCCGTTTCTGACTCCTAATCAAATTAACTCTGTTCTGTGACACACTCCTGCTATCTCCCAAGTCAGTCTCCTCCAGAGTTTTCCACCCAGTGGATCTTTTGTCTGCTTGCAAAGCCGTGATAACGGGGGCGAGTGAGATCATGCGAGCAGTAGATGAAAGACGGGAGAGAAAGAATGAGTGTCACCGCGGCTCTTAAATCATAAATAGGTCAGGAGTGTCAGCGAGCATGAAGCCCATCGGTGTGAAATGCGATCATGAGCCCTGATGCAATCTCCAACACATCCCTCTCAATGTTCTGGCTGTGCAAAGCAGCGGCGGATACATCAAACATCTGGTGAGTAATTACAGTAACACAAGATGCAGAGGAGACAAAAAAATAATTTGTTTATGGCCAAATATTAAACATAAATCATTCCTCTACTCCCTAAAATAGTTTGTAACTCACTTTATTCACTCTCATAATACCGTGTTCCAGCTTTTATGCTAATGTATTCCATTAAATGGAGGCGCTTTTCACAGCAATTACAACACACTTTGAAGGGAGAAAAAAAAACAGATTTGCCTGTCTCTGACTTCATATCACTAGATTAGAAAACAACCCAGCTTCTCCCTCCTCCCTCTGTCCTTCCCCCTCTGATCTTCCTTTCATCTGGAACCAATGTCCCTCGTCTGCTCTGTACCCAGGGGGAACACTTTGCTCTGTGCGCTTCACAGCTTGAGTTCGCCTGATTAATACTGTAGCCATCTAACTCTGGACCCCATGGGGCCGTTTCACTAAAACTAAGCACAACATTTCCAAATGTAAGAGGCTCGGTTGAGGAGGAGGGAGCAGGAAGCGTCTTCGTGATTGAAAAATGCAGCTTGCGCGAGTCTATCTCAGAGCCAAAAATGTACTTAGTGAACTGGCTTTGGGAGGTAGAAGCTCTAAATAATGAATCACCTCTTAGAGGCTTGAATAACATGAATAAAGTATGAACCTTACTTTACGGTGAGGCCAAACTCTAAACACAAAAAAATAAAAAATAAAACACTGAAGGTATGGGGGCGCACGAGATTCACGCTGCGTCACAGTGAGGGCGGCGCTCTCACAGGCAAACATCTGGAAACATATGAGCAGGAAAATAGGGAAGGACTGGAAATTCAACAGGAAATGGGCAGCAAAGAAAAAAGTGGGGGGGGGGGGGATGGAGGGAGCAAAGACAATGACTCATACACGAGTGGAGTCATGTGCTTAATTTCCTTAAGCAACTCAGCGGGATGAGCGGGGGAGGGGGGCAGTGCACTGGAGTCAGCTCAGGATGAGTGTATCTCAGTGTCACTCAACACCGCGGCCACTTGCACCGAACATGAGAAAATAGAAAACTCTGTACTTCAGGTAGTCAATAAAGGCGCGCTGACTCGTTCCGGGGATGGTAATGACTTTTTTCCTGGGGAGGGGGCGGGGGCTAAAACAACAGAAGAAACTGCAGGGGAAGACCGGGTGAGCAATCACGAGAAAGTAGCAAAATGACCTGAAGTCAACAGATGGCAAAGATGGGGAGGAGGAGAGGGGAGAGAGACCAGCTTGCAGGAGGTGGAGGGGAGACGGGAGCAGTCCTGTAATAATTAAATCTGAAAGGAAGCACAGGATGAGAGGCACAGTTACCTCCAGGTTTCTCCTTCACTCAGCAGAAGTATCCCACTGTACACATGAACCCTGATACCACTCTTCAAAAAAAATAAATACAGGTGGGGAAGGTGTGTGTGTGATTGTTTAGCACGTGTGGGATGTCTAATTTGGTCACAAGACTCGTGTCTATTCCTATCGCGCCTTGGGACCGCTACTGTTCTGATGAGGAGGAGGAAAATAGGAACTACATTTCACTACTCTGAGAGTCATCCTACCTAACTGCAAAGCAGGGCACTGCATACACTCGAGAGGATGTGAATCCACTTCTTCCACAAAGCACTTATGTGCTAAGCCTCCAAACTGTTGGCCAGAAGATCTAAAGTTTATTTTCCCCTCGGTATACCTCACACAGTAAACCTACACGTGCTTCTTTGAGGGTACGCTGGTTGGAGTCACTGGGGGGGGTTTGGAGGCTGCTTCGACCCTTCTGGCATGAAGATAATCATGAAGCAGCATCAGCTGCTGGATCACATGCTACATAATGAAACCGCTGAACACAATTGTGATTTGGATCCCCCAATTTATTTCAGATCTGATAGAGAGAGAATTAACATTTGTATGTAATTATTTACGGCACCACATAATTGCCCATAATGATTAATCTGCATTATCCCTTCATTCCAGTGAAACCAGAGACCACTATTGGATTTTTGGAACCGATGTTGATGACATTGTGGCTGCTGGCCCCATTTTTACATTTAATATGTCAGACTTCCCTCTAAAAGGCAGTTAAACTCCTGTAAAAGGGTGGAGCCTGATGGGAAGACTGAGTAGCAATAACTGGACCCATACATCATCTCTTTTATGTACTGTATTTAAGAAATATTACACAAAAACTACAAAGAAATCATCACATTTTTCAGCCCTATGCCCCAGATGTAATGCTCAAATGGTTTCCCAATTAATTTACCAAGTGTACCAATAAAAAAAAATTAAAAATCAAACTAGAGATGCGCGGATCAACCAGCCAGGGAGCGGAATCGGCTGATATCCAGCGCTCCTGGCTTTGACCGGTGACCGGCCGGTCAGCCTCACATTTGTCTGATTACAAGCTGGTCCGTTTCATGCACGCACAACACACACACTGCGGGGCAGGGAAAAAGTCAAACGTAAACTCACATTCACATGCCAAAATATCATTAGTGTTGAAGCTCCTTACTGTAAGCAAAGACACAAAGTTTGCCAAAGCAAACCAGAAGAAAAGCTACGGCTTACTTTGGCAAGTCTGAATAGATTTGTTCGTAGCAACAAACCTAATCGGGGTCATAAATCACCCTCACTCAACTGAAAATGGACATTTTAAAGAAGCTAGCAAAGGGAAAGTGGCTAAAGCTAAAGCTATCCAGAAGTCAGAGCTAGCCACGAGCCAGCAGCCTCGGTATGAGCAAAAGATCAAAGCAGTTAGGAGGAAAAATATGGAGACAAGAAGAAAAGAGAAAAAGGTTTCATAAATCTGCTTCACCTACTTTTTTTTCCTGTTTTGGCTAAAGCAGTATTCATTTATTCAGGTAAAGGTGATTCAATCTTCTTCACTTTAACTAACAGGAACTGAGAGAAGACCCAGTAACAATCTGCATGTTGGATTTAAGACGTAATAACTTATTTTATTAAAGAAATGATAATGTTTCTAGCTACTCAGAGAATCACAATTTATTATCTAACACTAAACCTTTTATTATTGGTGGTTGAAAGTCATTAATATTCATACTATACACTATACACTTATATATAATGATTTATTAATAGGGGAGAAAGACCATAATAGCACAGTTTTGTGCAGTTTGCAAATAGAGATTGAAGAGCAATGTTTAAATAAACATCAGTATAACACTACACCCCATCCAAAGCCAGAAATCCTGGTAAATCCCCTAACCGCACAATTTGGTAGCTCAAAAGAATAACTTTTTAGTACTACAGTTAAAAATCACCCCAAGATATTATATTATGCAAAAACTGGGTAATACAAGACAATAATAGCTCCGTTTTGGGAAATTCTCGAACACTGAGACTGATGTCTACCTTTCAAATAAGCATGAACTGATACACTGTTACACACCATCAACACTAGAAATGCTGTAAAGTCTCCAGACTGAAGCTAATATAAGGATAAGTACACTGTAGCAACATCAAATTTCCCCCCAAAGCCAAGTCTCAAAACACCGCCGGTCTTCAACATGAATCAGTCGAGAGATTTCTCCTTGCAATTCATCACAGAAAATCAGGGTCCCAAAAACTAAACAAATATTCTCCACCGGCTGCAAGAGAACATTTTTCTTGCTGACATTTTCATACCATTTCAGTGCAGGGGCTGAGATGAAAGTACAGCAGGGTGATCCACCTACATTAACGTCCTAGTCAAGTCATTTGTCCTCAGCGCTGTCGCCCCAGGCAGGACCTTATTAGGTTAGAGAGAGCCCCGGTTCCTACGCAGAGTGACAACAAAACACGGGCCGCTCAGCAGCAGGCCAGATGGATATTGAAGCCGACAAGCTACTCTCGACAATTCCCAAAATCTGACCAGAGCTGAAGACGCAGGGTGCCGTTATGAATCCTCTGTCACCCTGAAAAATGCAGGACTTCCCCGGTGCTGCACTGGAATGCAATACAGACTGATTGTGTGTTGTTGGGTTGGCGGGGAGAGCAGCACGCTCATTTAAAATCGGAGAAGGGCAACGGCAGAGGCAGGAAATCAGTAGCTAATTTCTCTGAACTCATACTGCTGAAAGCACTCAGCTTCTTCTTCCCTTTTTCTTTTTTTTCTTCCTTTCACTGGCTTTATTTGCCCTCGTTAGCTGAGCATTCAGTCATTCACTGCTTGCTGCACCGATTTATAAACGCACTGCTGCTCTGCTAAAACTTTGTAGCTTTGACTCAACAGAGCACTTCCTCCCACTCCACTGTGATGACATCAGAGCCTAATGAGAAAAACAGCAGTGTCAATAACCAAACGGGAAAGATCCCATTATTAGGCCACAGCGGTATAAATTACTTTCTCTCTCTACCGCAACCACACCCCTGTTCTGCTGGCTTCACAGGTCAGAGTTCAACTCTTGCCGTGTCGTCAGCAATAAAGACTTTTTAAAAAAATCAAGAATGGAAAAAAAAAATAAGGAAGGGAGACAGCGTGCTTTGCAGGAGCCAGGGTACCAGATGCTGTAACATTTTCCAGTATTTACCCTCCTCGTGAAGATTAGCTTTACAGACGGGCCTTCTCTGTGATTTTATAGACGTTTCTTGGAAAGTCAAGCGTCCCGATTTAAGGAACTAAGGAAAACTGAACGTCACCCACCCCAGTTTGCTTCTGAAACCTTAATGGTGTCAGCGGGTTAGAGGTATAAAAATACGTCAGTGTTTTACATACACACACTGGGTCTGGGGGGAGGGGGGTAATTCGTTAAGCATGTGGCACAAAGCACAGTGGAAAAATGGTCTGTACAGATGAGGGTTGTTATTTTTTGTTTTCCCTAAAAGGCCAACGGTAAAAATTTAAACCCAGTGGAGATTTTGGAGTAATAATATAAATCTATGGATGAATTTTCTGCCTTTTACTTTTTTTAATGACATTATTTACTGGTTAATTTTTATAGTCTGCAAAATGTCAGAAAGAAAGTTTATGGTCACATTTCATGTCTTCAAACGTTCAGACTGCACATGTTTAATGAGAAAACATAGAAAAGTGGTGAAACTGCACGTACAGAATGTATGAATAATAAACTTAAGGACCACGTATGCTTTTTCTTATTTTCTGTCATATGTACAGTGTCACAGTGGTGTGCTATCATATTTAACACTCAAAATTTCTAATATTGAAGCTTGGTGCTCTAGTTTCAGGCTGCTTTTTTTTTTTCATTTTTTACGTTTGGGTCTGTGTGATGTCAATGACAGGGGATATCTCGAAAACTGCCATCTCAGCTCTTGCTGTGAGAGTACAGAAGCCCCGCCCACTTTTTTTTTATTTAAGAGGGGCCGCCAATCCAGTCTAAAAGAAATGTGACCTTAAATGCAGAGGATAAATTAGAAGTATTTAGCTGAAGTGTATTTTATTTATGTTAGATCTTTTTTAACTTGTAGTTCTAAATTGGAAGATTATTGTGATATTGAAATATAAAAATAAAATTATATTCTATTATTTTTTTCACGCCTCAAAATAAGCGTCACACTCGCGGAAGCCGGTTAACCCGCCGAAACGCCAGGCATTTATCGAGACTTTCAACCCCAGGTAGGCTAATTATGGATCTTCGGATCCACATTATGACAGCAGCTATTCTCAATCGTGAGCTATGTTAAAAACAAACACCGCTCACGCCTCACAGATGACAGCTTACAGTCCTGCGTAAAGATGACGTGACTTCGTACAGCCCCGATTTGCAGACGCTGTGCGCAGAAGCTCGGGAGCAGAAGTCCCTTTGTAAACATACCACGGCAGCAGCCGGCTGTAGCTTTTCAGCTCACAGCCCGACACATACCAGCAACAGCATAGACGGCACAGAGGTTAAGGCGGCGAGGCGCGATTGCGGGTGCCGCTCAGGTACGTCCTCCTAGACCACGCCCCTCCATACACATTAACCAGGTAAAATACATATTTAGGCAGAATTTTGCAAATATCTATTTTTCTTTTTTCAGCAGCATAGTGCTTTTTTTCCCAATTATTTTTTAAAAGTCAGGTCAAGGCTCCAAAATCCCAAAGGCGATATAAGGGTGGCGGCTCACAACAGTTTTTGTTTGCTGGATCATTTTAGTTCAGCTGGGTGTCTTTCCTTTTGTTATATTTCTTTAAGAGTTCAAAATGTGTTCATTACATAAATAAAATGTAATTTTCTCTTTAGCACTTCATGGATTTCATAAGCAACACACCTTAGTTGTTCACACAAAGCATAAAGGTAAAAAACAATATATACAGTGTTATCTTCATTTTAGATGTCAAAAAGTATTTGCGGCTCCCAGTGTTTTCTTTTGCGTGGAAACCGGGTCCAAATGGCTCTTTGGGTGTTAAAGGTTGCTGACCCCTGAGCTAGACAAAGGTCCAAAGAAGGATTATTTTAAGACACTTAACGTGGAGTTGGAAATGAATCTAACGGCTGCCCTTTATTTGTTTGACTTCATCAGACCTGCAATGACAGCATTAGAAGAGAAATTCACTTGCTATATAAAAATATAGGGCTGGAAGATGTTTTTAATAACTCGCTAGTGCACTAATAGGAGCTTTACACAATGGACTACAGTATATAAGCTTCATCTGGTTTTCACCAATATCTGTGTGACGGCATCCCATAAAATCCAGGGCCTTAAATAAGGATCTCAGGGATCAGTGCGGTTATAATGCCCCCTCCAGTTTGAGATGTGATCCCATTAGCTGGAAACAAAGCCTCTTTGCTGCCAGTGATAGGGCAAATCTGTTCCTGCACCATCTAGGGAAGGAGGGGGTTCTCCTACTCTAATTTCCGGACTGTCCAGCCAGTTCACGTTCAATACGTTTTAGGGGCTGAAGCTATTGATCCGTGCTCTTCTCTCCCACTCTCTCTCACACACACACACTCTTTTCCCTGCACATCTGTTTTTAAGTGCATTACATTTCTAGCCGTGTCTGTCAGCACTCCCTCGACTGACAGCAGGACGACGTTAAAGCCAGCCATTTAGTTTTCCAAACTGGAGCAAACAAGCCACTTCACCTCCATTACTGGAGCTTTCAGCGATGGAGAAATAGCTTTCTGTCTTCCACTGGAGTACTTCACCCTACATAATCCACTTTAATGTTATCCAGAGCATCTTCGGGTCCTCATGTGACGCTCTATTAATAACAATATTTGACCATTTTGGGATCAATGAGGGAAAGGGGCGGAAAAAACAACAACAACAAACTGATGACTGCTAGTCCACTTTAGCAGTGGTGCTCATAAAAGCAGGGGTGTTAGGATCCAGGCAATTGGACTGATGAGGTTTAGGCTCCTTGGTAAAATGATCATTGTTTACTCTAGATAGCCTGCAGTCTGCCCCCCCCAAAAAAAAGGTCAAACAGTCAGATATGGACACTGACTCGTTGTAAAGCAAATGTTGTACACACTTATGCCACATAGGAATGTTTTCTTTCGTGTTTGGTGTAGTAAAATGCTGGACGTGTTTACATTCTTCACCCTCAGCCAGGGCTGTCTGGGTTTTCATAGACCAGAAGATGATCTTTGGACAGGTTTTCGAATAACTAACCAGTTAACTATGAACCAGGCCAATACAAACCGGATTACTGCTATTCCCCTTTAAATTAACTGTCTGAGCTTCACCGTAGCATCTATAACAGTCCAGTTAACGCAGTGAGTTACTTTGTTACTAATCCAGCTCCATCTTCAAACAGCATGTAGAGTCATCTACAGCTGTGGTGGCATTTCCTGCACAGCTGGTAATGGGCTGAGCAGTCACAGGCCTGTGTGCTGGGCCCTCCGCTACAGCTCTAAACTATCCGCACTGATCACTCATCTGAAACACCGGTAAATCGTGAGATTACATTAACAGCATAGGCCAAATTATTAAGAGAAACCTGGCCTTGCACCACGATTGCGTTTAGCCGTCTTTGCCTTATTGTATTAGGAAAAAGAAAAAAAAGAAAAAAACAAAAAACAATCCTCTCTGTACCTGACCAACCTCGCCCATTCCTCCTGTGCCGTCGATGCGGGGACGCTTGCACTCAGCGCCGGTCGAGTCCACCAGAGCCGCCGCTGTCTGTCCGTCGGGCTCCGGGTCTCCTCGCTTCATGCCGCGAACAGCTGCAGGAGCGCCACCGGGGTTGGGATGCACCCCGGCCATGGGGTCCAGCTCTCTATCCCGGTCTATGAGACCCCGGGATACAGGCAGCATGATGGATGCAACGTCGGTCGACATTAACATTTAAAAATCTTTTGTTCCCTCTCTTCAGCTAAACGGGGCTAAAATAACCTAATCTAGTGCACCTCTGTGCTTAAATCGTCGGAGGGATTAAAACAGTCTTTTAATAATCCAAGTAGCTTTCACTGTATTTTGGGCCTTTGTATGATTCCCCCCCAGTGAGTTGATGTATCTGGAAATGTTTTGGCTGCCTGGCTTAAAAAATGTCACTTGAAAAAAAAAATATATATATATATAAAAGGAAATCTCACACAAGCACCGTTTTCCCTGTTATTTCATAACAGAGTCCCCTGCAATGCGAGCAGCTCTGTCGGGCTAATTTGCAGCTGTGTAGCCCCTGTCTGCTGACCGTGTATGTATTTACTGCGGGGATGCCTAAGAGGCCTACGTTATTTCAGATCATAACAAGCCAATTAAACAAACACCGATCAAAACAATGGCTCCTGAGCTTAGCCTACTGCCTAGTTTCCATTTGCTCCCCCCTCTCTTTCTCTCTCTCTCTTTTTTAACCCCACTCCAGGAGAGCTGTGTGTTTTTTAAGAGCACAACATCAATACCCTACCGCAACCTCAAGATGAAAAAAACCCTCAACATGTCTTCCCCGTCGCCCTTTTTCCTCCCTGTTAGCCACAGACTTTTACCACAGAGCAGAGGTTCACTGAAAGTCAATCCTCCTCAGGAGCTCTCTCTTCCCATGTTAGTCCGCAAGTCTGCGCTTAAAGAAAAGACGGCTTCTTCCCTCCCCCCAAAAAAACAAAAACAATAAAGCCAACCAACCAACCGAAGGACGGACAGGCGGACGGACGGACGCCGGGGCTGCAGCGTTTCCTTCTCCCTCTCTTTCTCTCGCTTATTATTTTCTTTCCGCTCTCCGCTTTCCCGGTGTGTTCATGTAGCGTGTGTGTTACAGAAAGGAAACTGTCCTCCCTCCCTCCTTTCCACCCTCCTCCTACTCTCTTGGTGTAGTCATTCCCCTCCTCCTATCTTCCGCTCTTGCCTTTGAACGCAGAGCCAGGCAGCCATGCAGCCTACAAAATACACGCAGTGTGCCGCAGTGCTTCCATACATTTCACCGAGGGGGAGGTGTGTGTGTGTGTGTGAGAGAGAGAAGGGGCGACACGCACTACAATTCAACCCCTCTCCCCAAAAAATAAAACTGTAACTGTAAGCTGCTTTTACTATTCACATTTTTGTTTGTGCGCAGTTCTTCAAAATAAAAGTTTTTGCTCTTTAATGTTGGCCACATTACATGGCTGAATATTGAAAGGGGGTGGGCTGCTCGGGAAGATTTCATGCCTAACTCATTACACAACCGATACGCAGGCCAAGGTCTTCACACAAGCCCAGCTGTGAGTCATGCAGCATGGAGTACCTTATGTTCCTCTGGCATTTTTATTGCTTGGATGACACCCAGTGGTCAAAGGGTACCATGGGAAAGGAGCACTTCAAAGGGGAACTGTTGTAGCGATTTAAAATACAAACAAGAGCAGACTTGCAGAGGTTTATTACATGTGTTGGTTCAGCACAATCTCGAGTCGCTTGGCCTGAATAGTCCCAGTTTAATTTATTTTGGAAAAAAAACCTTTTGCAGGAGCCACGACTCCTCCCACTCTACCTTGCAAACATTCTCGTTTTCCCTCCCCAACTCTGATAACTGGATATTTCGGGATATACACTTATAATCACAGTTGAGTGACTTCTGCACAATAAAGTCTCCCTTGCACATTACCGCAATGCACAGGTTTAGCATTTTAATCATTAAGAATATGCAACGGTTGTTTTTGATCTCATGCTTTATAGCCTTTATGCCACACAGACAGCTGCAGCCTTACATTTATCATTTTCACATGTGGATTCTCAGAGTTAGTTTCTATGCACAAATAATAAAATTCAAGCTTAATAGTAAAGTAGACAACTGCCCAAGGACACCAAGAGCCAGGGGTTTACTGTGAGTTGCACCTAAAAGGGCCTTTTAGGTGATTTGTGCCTTATTAAATAAACTCGAAGCTCAGCCCTTATTAGTGGGGCGACATTGGAGCATCTGTGGCTGAGGTGGTAATGATGGATTGATCCACAGCTCCTCTAGTCTGCATGTCAGTGTATATCTGAGCAGGTTACTGAACCAAGCTGGCCCTAATGCATCCATCGGCACATGTGTGAATGCTAGACAAAGTGTTAAGACCAGGGATGTCAAACTCATTTACATTGCAGGCTAATCTTATGTGGGTCAGACCAGTGAAACACCCCTTTCTTTGAGTGTACAGAAACTAAAATATACAATCTCCAAGACAGTATAAGGAAAATAATTTAAATTAACAGGATGTCTCAGTTTTTCCTACATGATAAAGAAGTGCAGCTGTAGTAGAAGAAGAGTTCTGCTGACAGATTTACATACAATTTTTAGCTTAGAAATGTACCAAAAAAAATCAAGAAATTATCAGGGTGTAGGGAAGGTCTACATACACAAAAAAAAAAAAAAAAAAAAAAAAAAAAAAAAAAAAAAAAAACCTGTAATACTTTGTCCAAAATAGAGGTCCACCACTACATTCTCCAAAGTTGTCCAGTGGGCCAGATTGGAGGCTTTGCCAGTCCAATTCTTACCATTGGGTCTCATTTGTGACACCTCTTTCGGGGAGGGAGGGGGTGTTGTAATAAGTACTCAAATTGAGTTGGGAAGTGCCATCAGAAGGTTTCCCCTGGCATACATGGTGGCTTTTTTGTAGAATGTGTTCAGTCACAGTTGCATTACTACTTGAAGCTGCATAATAATCATGAATAACATTCAAACTGTGGAACGAGCTTCCTTTAGAGATTAGACAGGCCAGTTCTTTATCCGTTTTTAAGTCACTCTTGAAAACCTACCTCTTTACCCTGGCCTTTGACACCGTGAGATGTTGGTTTTTATTTTAGTTGATTCGATGCTGTTTTATCTTGTTTTTGTTTTAATATAGGGCTGCTTTAATTTTATGTTGGTGTTTTATTTATTTTGGTTTTTTCTGTTATTCTATTGTTTTAACTTCTTTTCTGTACAGCACGTTGTTCCTGTGCTGGGTATTTTAAAGTGCTTTATAAATAAAATTGGATACTGTGTAATGAGGTCAAGCATGTCATTTCTGTCCATGCTGAGGTTTCTACCTCATTCTTCGTGCATAGCCTCCAGTCATCCTGCTCTAAACATGCACATAAAACCTACAGTATGTTCCACATAAACTTTAACAAAGCAAGGCAGACCCATGTGGGCTCAGTCTACTCCACAATGATAGCATGTCCACACAAAGTTGCCTCGCACTTTTTTTTTGATGTACTGCCACTTCCTACTGTAAAAGCTAATGGCTGTCAGTTTAAAAAATAAAAATAAATAAATAAATAAATAAAAAAACTCACACATGCTACTTGAGAGCTTTTATTGGTAGTTAAGAGTGATGGCTGAGGCCTGAAAAAGAAAAAGGGGAAAAAAGGGCAAAGAAATGGTTAAGAAATTAACTTTGAAGTATATAAACAAGACTTAAACACAGCTGTTTTACTAGTCAGACAATCATCTTGGCTAATTTCATGCATTTACTGTGGTGTAACTGAAAAAACAGGAAATGGAAATGAATTAATAATTCAAAACTGTCCTCATTACTAAAACATTGTCCTGCTGTCATATGGAACTGTAGCTACTACTGGCTCTCTGGCTGTTCTCGGAGAGTAGGCGGCTTGTGAAGGAGTTCATTCATGGCAGTTTTGTTGCGATCCACCCGAGTTCACAAGAGTGTGCTGGGTGATTTGAGGACAGAGCGCTAATTATCCTCACCGTCACTGGCCAAAGCATCCTTCAACACAAGGACCATCACGTGGCGAGCAGATTTCAGTCGAACACATGAAGTAGATCTGAGAGGGAAGAAAAGTAGAGCAGGATTTAATGTTGTGTCCAGTCTCCAGAGTGTGCAGCGTAATATTACAAACAGCTGCTGGCAATTGAGATGGGGCCAGAATTTGCAGCTTACAAAATGGCTCCTCCACATCTCATTAGGAATGCTGCCTAAGAGATTTAGAGATATAGCCACAAATCGTCTTCAGACAACACGTTTCCACTAGATGAAAAGATAACTCATCTGAACTGGCACTAATAGAGAGTCTACAAGCACACATTTGTTCACATTTTAACCAAATTAAGACAGGAAGCCTGGATACTGTACTGTGCAAGAGTCCCGAGTCACCCCTCATGTCTTTACAGTTTCCTTGCAAGGAGTCACACTTTTTTAACATGTGTTAAAACAGTTTATACCCAATAAGTGTATCCAGAACAAATGTTGTACATGTATACATGTCAACTGTTATGTCACAGGACATTATGAAATCATGTTTATCATTTCAAGTTTGATTTTAACATGCAGGTCTGTGTCTCTGTAAGCTTTGAGCTAACAGAAAGGTGTATTTTTGCAAAGCCATGGCATCAAAAAAAAAAAAAAAAAAAGTCATATCCCAATTTAACAAACAATCCTAGGCCTACAGAAGTATTTACATGCCTATAGAGTAGCCCAAAACCATTATATGCAGAACTCAAGTGGCTGTGTTCCTGCTTACCTCTTCATCCAGATCCTTAAACTCACCATCAGGAAGGAACTGGAAGGTTGTGATGGTGAAGCGGCGGGTCTGAGCATCAGGAGAAAGTGGCTGAGGATGCGATGGAACAGCCTGTGGCGGTGCTGGGTCCAAAGGGTTGGGACATCTGTGGAATAGATGAGAGCCAATGTGATAACACGTTTTACTTTCCATGTAAAAATCAAATATTTGTGAGAAGAAAGTTTTGATACTCCTACAGACCTCTCCTCCTCCTACGAGCTCAGTTTTTTCCCCTCCTATGTTCTTTTCACATTTTTAAACCTACCCATTGTACAGCAGCACCCACACAGCTTTTCCAGAGCGGGGGTAGGCCACGCAGAAGTGTACCAGCAGAACTAAAGTGGGATCTGGAGAGTTGAGGAGCCGCACTTCCAGATTGAGAGGCTTCCCCAGCATCATCTTCAAGGGCTGGTGATACTGTGGGTAGTACCTTTTGTACTGGTCATCTGCCGTGTAGGTATATAGGAATAGCATTTCACTCTTTCATAAGCAAGCACAAGATCTCAAAGCTGAACTGGATGCAGTTTAAGATATTCATACACTGCCTAAATATTTAATTTCCCCACAATTGTTTGTTATTCAATTATTTTTCCAATCCATCCCAACCAGTGTTGAATGGTTATTTGATATTAAAAGCATTTTGTCTTGAAATTAGTACAATTTACCTTCAGCAATCCTTAGCTGAACTCCAAATGCCCCATAGGACTGAATTTCAGGACCGAGGGTGGGAGTTTTAACTATGTAGCTCACAGTCAGAACTGTTCCTGGCATGTACCTGCACTCCACCAGCAGCCTGAGAATTAAGACAGAAGATGTGATAAATAATATCTAGACAGTTTAATCATTTATTGTCATTTCTTCATCTTTGTTGCATGTTATTCATCCACCAAACTGTCCATCATGGAGTTATTCACTCCATCCTTCAGTGACATGACCGAAGCTTTCTGTGAACACTGTGGGCATATTAAAGGTAAATATGGGTCTGACCTGACAGGAGAATCTCTTGTGATAGTGCCATAGTTGAGGCTGATTGCCTGAACCATGTTGATGACTTCTACCATATAGACAACAGTTTCCCCCAACATCTGTTAGGACGGGGAAAAGGAATTTCTTAATGCAAACCAAGGGAATCATGGAATACAACTGGACTTTTCATTATTTTCCCCAATTAGCTATAGACTCATTAAATCAGCACTCTAGTAACTATAGGAAACACTAAATATTTGAAGTAAATGTGTGCACTGGTCAAATCTCACCACTCTGCGTGTCCCACAGCCATCCATCGGGATCTTAAACAAGGCGTAGTCAGAAGTCACTTTCTGAGGTCTGCAGGTGAAGTTGCCGGCAGCGACAAGCAGGGCAGGGGAAAGAGGGGGCTCCGTGATGGAGGCAGGCACAGAGAAGACAAAGTGGCGGTCAATAGTGCACTCTGGAGGGGGATGCAGAAAGACAAACACAGATACACATGCACAGTTATGTAAAGGTCAGATGAACCAAAGGTCAGAAATCTCAGGAGGCAATTGATAATGAGACCCAAGGTATCTTATACCCTTTTCACATTTTGTGTCACTGCCAGCTTGAATCATGCTGCGCTGGCCCTGAATATCCCTCTTCACACATCCAGCAGCTGTAGCGCTTACATTTCTGCACCCAAAACATCTCAAATGTACTCAGCTAAGTGGTGTGAAAAAGCCAGTGGGGACGCAGACTGCAGCTCACCATCCATGGGGTAGTAGCAGGCAGGGGGGTGCTTGTTGAAGCAGCAGCCCATGGAGAGGCACTGTGTCTGGGATAGAGGGCTGGATCCACAGGGGAGACGCTGTTCGTGAGGAAGGTTGCACTCTGAGGGACAGCACGACAAATGTCAGCCACACAGTTAAAATAACTCTGAATGGCCAGGAGAAAACAACCTTTGGCAAATTGAACAGCCTTTCAGAGGAGTAAATATTAAGTCTATCTACCTTGCCTGGGCCCCGAGATGGTAACCGGACAGGAAAACTGAGACTCCTTTTTGCCATTTAGTGTCATGTAGATGACAGTGATGATGTATAGTGTACCCTTTTAGAGAAAAATGTTTATACCAGAGTTAATAGGCACATAAAATAGTCAATTATACAAAAAGGTCATATGCTCAGTGTGAAATCCAAGTCAATACTTGCCTGCACACTCATGTGGCAGCGTGAGTGCAACTGTAGATTCAAATGGATTTTGCCATCTTTGCCTTTGCTTGCAGAGTACCCACATTGCTTTGGGGCATCCTTGAGGTTCATCTGGTTCCCCTTGATGTCTGAAAAATACATTTGGAAACGCACAACAAGTTATTTTTGTGTGCACTTTAAAGCGGCACAATTATAGATCTCAGCAGGCGTAAGGGGCTCCGTTTAAGCACTCCCCAGTCAAAATAAAGACCAAGTCTGCCACTCCCACTCACAGTAAACCAAAGCCCCTGAACCATGTAGTAGTCAACTCATGCAGAGATGATGGCAAACATATGCACCTGGAACGCATACACCACCACCACACAGACGCACACACCTTTAACAACTATTTCTGAAATGGGACCAAAGGGGAGCTCCACAGTCATCTCATGAGAAGAGCAGAAGATTTTAGGCTTTGGAACAGCAGACGGTCCGATCCCATCCTTGGTGGTGCTTGGTGGGGTTGGTGTGGGTAGTGGGGCATCTGTAGCAAGATTGTCAGAGGGGCTTTGAAATGGGCACTCCAGGTCCACAGTCCTGTACTGCGCCATGGAGAAGTCCCAAAACCGTAGAGGTAAGGAAATGGTCGTGGGAGTCTACAGCAAGAGAAATCAAAATCAATAAGAGCAACCACGCATGGTTTCAAGCGCCTGTATTCAAAAATAAAGTCTGCCAGTGGAGGTCACAAAACAGTTCAGCAGTTGGGTTGCAGAGAACATATTTAATAAAAAAAAAAAAAAAAAACTCCACCCAACACAGATGCATGCAGAACCAGTGCTGCATAGTCCATATGGGATTAATCATAAATATGCGCTGCTGACTAGGAAGAACTGCCCGGCTGTGTTCTATATGCAAGCAGGACTTGCTGTAGTGACAACACAAATGGTGCAAACTGCCATCATCAGCAATTCAAAATAGCTTTATATCTTGCCATGTTGCTGTAGAGGACTGCAGTTCATCTGTGCATTTGTTCCCCCCATCCATTTATTCATAGAGTAATGAAAATTTAACAGACAAAAGAAAAATGGAAAGCAACCAGGCAACAGACTCAGAAATTAACAGTTTAACCAACACTTGAATAATTTTCCTGTCAGTCTGTCATTGTGATACCACTGAATATCACAGTACTCAAGGATTCCCTTTGAGCTGCCTTGTTTTTAATGCATGTGCCATTTTATCCTGCATATCCAAAACAATCGTCCACAAGAACAAAACCACTGACAGGTGAAGGAAACATCGATCGTTGATCATGTCATTACAATGCTGGGTTCTCTTTAACCTGCTGGAACCTGGCATCCTTTTGGCTCATTAGTATGACAACACCCACCTAAACACCATTACAATCTGAGCAGATAGAGGTCAGGTGTCAATGCCATAACAAGTCAGAACTGCTTTGATGGATAAATTGAACCTACACAACATTTCAGGAGGTGGTTCTAAAGTTGTGTCTGACCGATGTCGACGTCTCATTCCAATTCAATGACTACACGCCTGAAGTTGGACATTGCATCATCAGCAACATTACGCGATTAAAAGACATACAATGGCTGCCTTATTTTCCAAGTTAGACATTTTCAATAATGCACACAGTTGGCATTTTGGGAATCAGTGTGCTATGCTCCCATTACAAAACACAAAGTTAAAGCAACAATGCAAAAAAAAACCCCCACAACAAACACAAAAATGACAGACTAAACGCACTGATCCCACCTGTAAGTGGCTGTGGCAGGCAGGCAGAGGAGAGTGGAGAATTACCCCAAAGCCCTCAGTCATCTGTAGCATGTACCCACAGAATGGAGCCACACTGGAGACGAAAGTCCAGATGTTTGTTTGGTCTGGAGTAGGAACCAATATTAGTTAGATAACTGCAGATTACATACATTTTTCATCTTGAAAGTAAAACCTGATTCAAACATACTGACAGCGTTTCTAAGCTCATCTGGGAAAAGCTACGTTATTTCAGACGTAAATGCACGCTTATTTTAAGACTATGGTTTTCTCCAATGTCTCTGGTGACAAAAATAAACAAACCAGCTTGTTCTTTCTGAAAGTCAGATTCTAAATTCTTACCTTACTATAACTAATTATGAATGCAACAATAAAAACATACGGAAGCTAAACAAACAATGTTTCACCGTGTTTGAAGGGTTTAAATGTTAAAACATTTAAACAGGTCAGAGCCTGGTTAGAAATTAATTTCCACAGGAAATTATACTTGAGCCAGTGCGCCCCTGCCTCCACAAAAAGTGATGAAGACAAATTGTGGCGAACCTTCCACTAGAAAAAACTAAATCTTTTAGGGAAAAAATAAATAAATTCTTTAAAGCCATTGTATGTTTCATCTTTGGTACATGAGTTTTAGTAAGTTTGAGACTTCTACATGGTAAATGACCTGTATTTGTATAGCGCTTTACTTAGTCCCTAAGGACCCCAAAGCGCTTTACACTACATTTAGACACACACACACACACACACACACACACGATGGCAAGCTACATTGTAGCCACAGCTGCCCTGGGGCGCACTGACAGAGGCGAGGCTGCCGGACACTGGCGCCACCGGGCCCTCTGACCACCACCATGGGATACATCACTGGGTTTTTTTTCCCCTTAACTAAGTAATTGCACAATTTGTATGTCTAATGCAGCAAACATGACACCTAGTTAAATACTTATTAGTTATGAGTTAGAGTTATGGTTTAAAAAAAAATAAATACATGTCAAATATTAAGTATATTTTGCTGTGATTTCTTCAGCAGCACCTCAAATCACAAATATACCTGACTAAGGATTTCTTCTTTAACCGAGGCAGCTGGCAGTAAAATAATTTAAAGTGTCACAGCTAGTCTGTTTATCTAACTACTTGCCAACACAAAGAGCTCTTATGTTTGGACAAACACCAACCTTTGACCTGTATAGAGTCTGGGTGAGTAAAAGGCAAGAAAGCGACCATCCTCCCAGTCATACACTGGAGATTAGGAGTCCATGGAGAGGGCCCAGCTGGGGTTGTAGAGCTTGTGGTGGGGGGAGTAGTAGTGGTGGTGGAAGGCTTTGGTGTAGTCACAGGTGGTTGAATCTCTGGATACCGAGGCAGAGGGGGGTGGGGTGGAATGTAGTGTGGTGGGTAGAGAGTATGATAAACATGGTAAGGATAAGAGCTACATATTGTGTGACTGTAAGGCAGACAGATCTCTTGTGGAACTGGTTTCTGAGGTTCCTCATTGGCAGGTGTTGGAGATTCAGCTGGTTGTAGGTAAAACAGATTTGAGAGAAAGTTGTAAGCCCTGGTTTTAATAGGGTCAAGTGGAGCAGCAGAAGGTTTTTGGTAGGACACTGGCCAATAACCATAATAGGAGCTGTAAGAAGAAGCTGGAGGACCTATAGGCTGTTTAGACTGAGATGGAGGAGGATATTGTGGACCAGGAGGCAGAGGAACAGGTGGCTGGTTTACTGGTTCAGGATAGTAAGGCATCTGAAGATAGTACTGAGGGTAAAGAGGATGTGATGGAGGTTTGGCTGGTTTTGTAAGTGGAGGAACAGTAGTAGTGGTGGTTTGAGGTGGTGTGGTTGTAGCTGGTGTCACTGTTGGGTAGTAGAATGACATATGGGAGTAATCAAATAGATACTGAGGAGGTAAATTAGGCACTTGATGTGGAGACTGTCCATTTTCAAGTGGACGAGGATTGGGATCAGGCCTGGCCAGCACCATGACTGGAGAATGGTAGTGAGAAGGTGGATATTTCAAGGAGCCAAAAGAATAAGGTGACTTCCCAGGAAAATTGGGCTGGTAACCGGGAGGACTGTCACCGGTGGGCTGAGGTGGCTCTTTGGCTTGTGGCCCAGGAGGGTAGAGCTGGAGGAACTGGGGCAGCTGGGGGAACTGGAGACCAGGATAGCTGTAGTCAGGATAGCCCGGAAATTTTCCGTGTTCTGGGGTTGGAGGTGGAGGAGGGGAAGGTCCAACGGGATCTGGGATGTTGGGATACTGAGGGTTGTCGGGAGACAAAGGTGGAGACCAAGGTGTAGAGGGTGCATAGGGGAACCAAGAAGTGACTGGGCAGGAGAGAATGTATTCATTATCACCAAATACAAGCTCAAGCTGGAGACCATCCTGTGGGGGGGGGGGGGAATTAAAAGAAGTGTTGCAGATATTATTGCAAGCAAACAGTCTGGTAATCCAGTTAAAATAGGAAAACTTACTCTACTGGTGAAACAAGGAGCACTGGAGTAGATGAACAAAGTATGCTCCTCAGACTGGGAGTCGATATAGTACGCACACTGTTCAGATACAAATGGATGCAAAGCTCCATTCACTGCAAGACATTGAACATACTTTTGTTTTGTTTTTTACTCAATTGACAATGAAAACCACCAGTGTTTAAAAATTGCATAAATTTCCACTATTCTTCAAGACCAGAAGCATTAAGCTATCTCCTAACTTTACATAAAATACACACACAAAACAAAAAACCTTTCACTCCCAATGCAGGTATATCCTTCTCCTGTGCATGTATCTGCACTGCCATGCCAAAGGAGGAGCAGAAGACTGAGGGTGGTGAAAGAGGGAACGAGGGTGTAGGAGTGGATATCCGAATTGGGCAGGAGAGCTTCAGCGGGGTGCCCCACCACAGCAGGGGCAGCATGTAACTGTTATTCTGACAGAAAGCAGCACGACAAAGTCAGGGGCAGTTAACACAGACCACGAGAGACGATGATGGGTGTCAAACGCTGCTGCTGATACCTCCTGGGTGATGTAACAGGCGTCGTATGGCACCATCATCTCAAGGCCACTCCACGATGTCCTCAGAGTGTAACCACAGTATGGAGGCAACTGAAACACCGAGATCGGAGAGGTTCCCACTGTAGAAACAAAAAGTGTAAAGAACTGGGGGTGGGGGGTTAATTTCTTATATATTGAAATCACATATGGTGAGCCCTCCCTCTGAATATAATGGCGCAAAAAACAAACAAACACAAAACAA
>NW_005187588.1:933065-988649 GCF_000239375.1 Pundamilia nyererei
CCCACACACACACACACACACACACACACACACACACACGTCTTCCAACAACACCAACTTACCTCTTTCCACTAACAGGTGTGTAAATCCTTGACTGGAGGCAGTGAAGACCATGACATCATCATCACACTCCACCAGAGGACTCATAGCCTGCCACTCAGAAAAATGTGTACTGGACTCAGAGGATAGGCCCAAAACCTCCCCCTGAAAACCTAGAGGATTAAAAAGCCAAATACACATCAAAGATGTAGTTCTTGTCTTTAAATTACCCACCCAGTTTGGCATAGCAGTCATTAGATGTGCTGGGTATTGTTTGTTAATGATAGAAATGTGTAGCAGAAGCAGAAGTGACTGTTTTATCCTTCATGCTGGCTGCGCCCTACATTTCCCAGAATGCAAGTCGCTCACAGTTTAGTTTTCAGGTGTGCTGCAGCTATATGGGTATCCTTACTATACCCGACCCAAACTGACTCAAAGGAATTCCTACTGAAGCAACTAAAGGTTTAATAAACGCCAGCCTTTACTCACCACATAAACCACCTGTGAATAACATATGAGAGTTTGAGGTTAACCTGTAAAATCTGCTTGATGTCCATGTACAGACTCTGGAGTCGAGGACTTTGGTTTCACGCTAACATTCCCAATATTCCAAGACAAACTCTCGGGCACAAATTTGACGTCTGACTTCTTAAGGTCTTGTGCACTAAGATGTGGGTGTGGCTCTCCAGATCCAGGCTGAAGTTGAAGCTTGTGAAGTCTCTGTTCGTTAGATTCGCGCAGATCACCATATCCTGTCCCGGTGTGCTGTCCAGCTGGAGTTTTGTCCTGTTTAATCCTCTCCCCTTCTGTAGCTGTAAAACCATCCTCCCACTGTCCTAAACTTACTGAACAACACAGCTGAAACATGTAAAAATAAACAGTTGCCACAAATAAAAATATACTTTTTCCTCTTTTCTGATTGCAAGACATCGCCGGAATGGACGCTTCTTGCCCGCGTGCGCGCAGAGGGCCTCACCTGAACGCGAAGGTGATCAATTGAGTCATCAAGCACGAGCCAATTAAAAAGCCTGCACAGAGAGAGAGCGAGAGAGGCTGTCGAGCGAAAAGCTTGATGGGAAATTTGATAACGTTAGCACCAGAATGAATATGTTTGCAAGTCTTTGGGTGAGTCTGGCTGTTATTGTTTTAAGGTTATATTATATGGTCCATCAGTTTTAGTATGTTAGGTAATTTGTCTGCTATCCCTAGCATATACATCAACTGCAGTATGTTGACGTCATACTGGGATATTTAAATATGCATTTTTAACGTCATGTCTAACAATTCCTGAAACTCAAAGACATCAGAACATTTTGGAAGCTCAGTATTTTGTAATTTTTTTATGCAATTATGGCCCGTAGTCCATGTTCAAAAAAAAAAAAAGAAGTGATTTTTGACTCTTTTTAATGGTTGATTTTTACTGTTGTTGCTTAAAAATTAAATACAAACTTAAAATATTACCTAATTATCAAAGTAGTTGATTTTTACTTTAAAATTCGAATTGATGAAATATTATTGTGAAATGTCTTGTTTCTTGCGGACTTGTAACTATGGGGTTTTTTGTTTGTTTGTTTTTTTAATAATACTGTTTTCTGAGTTGCAGTGTTCATGGTCTGACAGATATGGAAGCTTGCTTCAGTCACTGAGGAAGAAAAGATAAATAAATTAAAACTTTCTGACATCTATAAGTCAAAATTTCAAGTTATTTTCTCAGCACTCCAGGAATTTTAAGGTACCCAACTTAAAATTTGTCAACAAGGAGGAGGCAGACAGGGCGACTGGAAGTCCCTCAGCATTTTTATTCCTTATTCCATATTTACATGATTCGGCGAAGAGAGTCGCGAGGTGTTAGGACATGAGGAGGAGATTCATGGGAGCGTGATAATGGTGGAATATTTCTTGGCTGTTGTGCCGCTGCTTGAGGACGGGGCTTAATCCTAAAGTTAAATGGCTTTGTTAATAGATTGGACGCCCTGTGCCGCGACAGTACTGCAGGAAACTGAGGAGACTGGTCTAAGAAGAGCAAAGTGATTTGATGTGGGAAGATGGGTGTTGCAACTATTTCATCACATCAGTGTTTTAGTTGGAGGGGAAGAGGCGGAGGCTTTTATTGGTCTGCTAAGATAGCAAATAGAAGACTTTATGAGCTGTGCGCCAACACTGGAGGACATTAAACGGGGCTTTAGAAAAACGTGACCTTCTCCATAAAACTGAGATATTTTTAAGGCCAAAAAATAAACAGATTAACCAAGAAAACAGCAGACAAATGATTGTAATAACCTTTATTCACAGACATAATTGAAAAGACTAACAGTTCAAAGTTTTCCCCAAAATACACCCCAGTGAAAGATAAAGATGAGCTCGCATCGATTCCTTGGGATTTTAAACTAGAAGCAGCTACTTCTGCATAATACCCTTTCACTGGACACCCACTGCACAATGGATGTTAGACTGCACACTCTGCAGAGGCCCACATGTTGTGACAGGAATAGAAAACTCCACTGAGTCAGAAGTGGCATAAAATGGGAACCAGCGCTGCTCCGCACCCACTCAACATTTACTGTGAGGATATGACGAACCGTCAGGGGTCAGATGTAATGGTTTTGACATCTATTCAGACTTACTGCCAGGAGAAAATGCTTCTCCGAGTTCATTCCCACACCCTCTGACAATAATATAGCTCTCAAATGATTTTCATCTCAGCAGCACTACAATAAAAACAGAGGCCTACACTATTAGCTCTATTATCACCCAGACGCCATTGCAAAAGGTTATGCAACACAGAGCCTGTGAGAAATGTATTCACTTCAAAGGAGACATTTGGGTTGAATGGCATTTCAACTGTGTGTCTGTCATGTATTTACGGCTGCAGCGGATCATTATTATTATAATTCTGGTGATTATTTTGTCAATGAAATTGTCAGCTAAATGTCAAAAAGTAAAAATGCCGTCCTGATCTATCACCGTCAGTTCAGAATCCAAAAATATTTCATTTCTTCACCAAAACTGTAATCACTGATTGCTTGATCTGGCAAAATTCATGCATCCCTCTATATAGCCATTTTCTTCCTCTTATCCAGTTCAAGGTCACAAAGGGGCAGAGCCTATCCCAGTTATTATATTATATATGGTTAACTGCAATCAAGTGATCACACAACAGTGCTTAAAGCATCTGCACATTCACATAAACATAAAGAGCATCCTCTCTGACCAAATAAGGAGGATGCTGGATTGTGTTTGTCCACTTCACTCTGGAACTGCTGTCTAGCACTGCGGGACGGATCTGACAGTTATACGCTCTGGCCTGATCAGCAGCCACAATCATGAACAAATATGATGAATTTAAATAAGTAATACAGCAGCTGCAGCCAAACACAGGAAGTAAAGCTGGCAAATAAACTGCTGGCTAAGTGAATGTGTTGCAAGGCTGATCAATATCTCTGCCCGATCATTACAAATGTATTTGAACAGAAGATGCCTACAGGTCTCTCCTCTTTGTTCTGAGCTCCTCACACTAAACAGGAATGGGCCTAGGGATGCTTATAGGCTTGGCTTTGTATTGTTTTATTATGTTTTTTGGATTTTCACCTAATCAGACATATGCACATCTATAAAAACTCACTGACCACTTTATTAAGGATACCTTAAAAAAAGGTGGTTACTGGTTGACACAAATACCCGATCAATCAATCACATAGCAGGAACTCAATGCATGTAGGCATGCAGTTCAGTTCTGTGGATGATAATCCCATCAGAGGTCAGAGGAGACTGGCCGTACTGCAGTAACTCAAATAACCACTCATTTCAACCACAGCAAGCACAAAGGCCATCTCTGAATCCACAACACGTTGACCCTTGAAGCAGATGAGCTTCAGCAGCAGACGACCAGACCGGCTGCCACTAGTGTTGGCCCAGAACAGCAAACTGAGGCTACATTCACACGGGCTCACCAAAATTGAACAACAGAAGATTTGAAAAACACTTCCAGTTTAAAAAAAATCCAAAGTGCTTTACACTAAAATAAAATAGGGGGGAAAAAAGGTTACATACTCAAATTTCCACCACTGTCACCCGATCCCATCCAGTGAGATGTGGTGAAACATCGTGGATGTGCAGCATCCAGCATCCACACAATAGTGATACTATTGTGTCAATATGGGTACAAATCTCAGAGGATTCCAGCAGCTTGTTGAATCTATGCAAGGAAGAATTAAGGCAGATCTGAACTCGAAAGGAGGTCCAACCCGGTGTTAGGAAGGAATACTTAAAGTGAGTCTATGTATCCAAGTTCCCCCTCTATGAAAAGGTTTCATCAGATTTGGCACACATGTTCACTCTGGCTCAAGGCTGAAGTAATTAAGTGGAGCTCCGTGCTAAACTGCACAAAAATACATCCCCCCTCCTGCTCTACTGTACATTCTCAACTTTCAACACTGAACTGTGTAAACTGTCCGGGTTAGGCTGCTCATACGGACTGAATCTATACTGTCAACAAATGAGGGAATAAGTGAAAGAGCAAAGGAAGCAATTACTGTATCTGTCTTCATCCCGCCTCCTGCAGGATAAAGCCACCGTTGTAGCACTAACACCAGAAGTTCCTCAGTCTCGACCTGAGTCTGGTCTTTAGTGAGCTACCAGAGCCCGAGGGGAGATAAGGGGCCTGCCAGGCAAACAAACTTCACATCCAGATAGAAACGTTCATTTATAAAGCTATTTATGTGAAAATGGGAAAATCCATAACCGCTTAAGCTTGCTTTAACCCAAGACAGATGATGAAAAGCTTTTCTAGATGTGCACTGTCTGACAAGTAATCCCTTAATTACGCGGTTCTATTTGACCAGAGCCGACAAGCAGAGCTATCTGACAATGTCAGTTTAGAATATGACAGTTTCTGAGGTTCAAGTATGACAGTTTGTCTATAACTGAAGCCTCATGTATGTTAACATAAGGCGTTATTAATATTCATCACTGACATTTATTCTCTGCGTTACTCCTACCCTTTTGTTTTCTTATTTAACAAAGGCTTGCGTTTCGGAGGAAAACTAAATCTATCGGCGATCTATCACGAGTTCATAAAGGTCAGAAAAGGTTTATGTGTATATTATATAAATTGCATTTCTGATGGAAGCTCAGGCCACTGCGTGCCTCATTAAACTACCTGAAAATACCCAGGATTTGAATGTCAGTACCTCAGTATTTTTGGTATTTTACTGCGTCTGTGTCTCTGGGGTAATGACTGCCTATCTCAGTCCCGGCTGCTTCAGAAAGCAGCTGCTTTCTTACCAGCATTAGCAAAGAGCAAAACATAACCCCAGTCTGGGCTTCTCTCCACTGGCTTCCTGTACGGTTTAGAATTGATTTATTGATTTCTGCATTTTACTGGCCAGTTTTAAAGCACAACCCTGTAATGTCATTTGGGATTGCAAACCCCCTGGCAGCCTTAGATCATCACGCTGAAGCTTAAATCTAAAGCCGTCTGTGCGTTTGTCATCGGGGCTGTTCAGCTTTGGAACAACTTTGCTGAAGAGATGAGACTTGCAGAACAGAGTAATTTTCTTTAAATGGCTTAATAAAACACTCTGACATAGACACAAAAATGTCCTTTTATGTGCAGTTGTCTTTTATTGTCCTTTTATCATTTTCAATTATCTTTTTATTGTTTGTTACTGTTATTTCTTTTATTGAGTTTATTCTTTTTGTTGGTATTTATTATTTTATATTGACATTTTGGCATTTCTGTATATTTTCTCTCACTCTGTTTTAACCCTACCTTTGCTTTAACCTCATCACTGTTTGCTGGCATCACACTCTGGGTCTCTTTCTGGGAATTCCTTTCTCGAGGCACAAAATATAGGGAAGAAAATGTTTGAATTAAATACACAAACTGATTTACTAATAGATCGTGACATGCAATTTGCTGCTAGTTGCGCCGATATTCAACACAAAAAAGGGCACGTCTTATTTTTTTGCACTTTATATTGAAATGACCTGATGCCTCCTATCCTTAGAAAACAGCACAACTTTTGTAAATCACCTGTAAAATTAACCACACTTTTGAGTATGATCACTATTTGGAGATTGCACTCATATGGTATTTTGTATTTTGTGGCCCATAGTATCACAGTGTTACTAAACTAAAAACACTTTCTGAAAACTAAGAATTCATGAGTTAAAACACCAGAAATTAACTAGGAATTCACTTAAGACCCCCTCCTCCCCCATGAAAGGTTGAGTTTGCAGAAATGTCTAGAGGAATTTAATTCAATTCAATTTTATTTATATAGCACCAAATTATAACAACAGTTGTCTCAAGGCGCTTTATACTGTAAGGTAAACACCCTGCAATAATACAGAGAAAATCCCAACAAGCATATGAACCCCTTTGAGCAAGTGTTTTGGCGACAGTTGGAAGGAAAAACTCCCTTTTAACAGGAAGAAACATCCAGCAGAACCAGGCTCAGAGGGGTGCGGCAGGACAGGACAAAGATACATTGTGGAAGAGATTCAGAGATAAATAATAACTAATAATAAAGATTTGGATCTCAATACTGTGGATGATCAGCATCTACACTAATTAATTGCAGAGAGGTATAAACACATAGTGAGTGTAAAAAGGTGAGTGAAGAAGAAACAGTGCATCATGGGAAGGCCCCAGCAGCTTAAGCGTATTGCAGTAAAACTAAGATACATTTCATTCTGATGTAGCCATAACTATATGCTTAATTTATGTTTAAGCCTAATCTTAAAAGCAGAGAGGTTACCATTAAAACCCTCAAGAGGGTCAGTCCATCACCAATCAGACAACATTTAGAGCATTTTCTGCTTGACCATCTGTGATTTGCATAAAGATTTTATGTCCAGAATTACAACGATTTCTGTCACATTTTAGCTTCATCAGCAAAAGGCCTGTGTTGATTTGAGGTGGAATGACCGAAGAACTACACCTCAGACTCTACAGGCCTCAGTTAGTATATAATGACAGTTAATCAGAAAAAGACTCAGACAGTATGGATTTATTTGAGAGGGCTGCAACACGTCTTCTGTCTTAAAAGAACACGTTTGCAAAGATGAGACCAAAGTGGACATGTTCGGCCACAGTGCACAGTGCCATGTCTAGTGAAAGTCAAACAGGATATCAGCACAAACTCTTCGTACCATCTGTCAAGCACGGTGGTGGAGGGCTGAGGATTTGGGTTTATTTTTCAGCCACCGGACTTAGGTACCTTACAGTCTCTGACTCAACCATGCGCTCCTCTGTAAAGCAAAGGATTTTAAAGACAAGCATAGCTTGTGGGACATGCAAAAATACAATGATCTCAAGCACAGCAGCAAAACTACAGCAGGTTGGAAGAAAAAGATCAAGGTGTTGCAATGGTTTAAAGTCCAGACCACAACCTGACTGAACAGTTGTGATGGGACCTTAAGAGAGCTGCACATAAACTAATGTTAGCAAACCTCAGTAAGCTCAAGCAAAGCTGTAAAAAACGCTGGGATAAAATTCCTCCACAATGATGTAAGAGACTGAGAAACTGTGTGTGAGTGGCCTGATAGTGCTGCTAAAGGTTGCTTTACAAGAGACATGGTGTAATATTTCATATGTTCATCTGAGGTTGTATTTACCTAATTTTAAGACTCGGTGAAGATAATTTTTTCCAATTGTGTCCTGATATGTAGAGCTAACAGGGAGAGTACTTTCTTTTTATGATGACTGAAACAATAAATAATGAAAACAAAAGTTTAAACACGCTCTGGCACAGCAGCAACTATTTCACTGTGAACACATGTCACATGACTTGCAATTACTGACTTTTATATAAATATCTTGTGCTACGGATGAGTGAAGCACTAACTTCTCTTAAAATGTGGCCTCGAAGCACAATGAAGTGAGCTGGGCGCTGATTATTTTTCAGCCATCTCTTATTTCGGCTGGAGTTTGTCTACATTTGAACATCCATCTTTTCTTCGTTGTTTCTGACGAACATTTGAGGAAAATCTTTTTTTCTTTTTTTTTTTCTTTCAAAACACAGTGTGAAGTGTGCAAATCCTTGTACCGGCTGGTTGCTTATGGGGTAAACAGAGTTTTTCCAAAGCCGTGACACAGCCCGGCCCACTGAGATCTGCAGTCTGTGTGTGACATCAAGTAACATGACCTTTTTCTTACTTTTCTTCACTGAGAGGTAATTACGTCTCTCGGTGAAGAAACTATCCATGTATTGTTTCGGACAGTATGAATATGTTAAGACCCTCTGATGTTTCAGCAGTTTTTTTTTCTGCTTCCTGGCAGTGGCGCACGAAACATAAAAGTGCATAGCGTGTGAGGCGCAGGTAAGAATCTATTTATATCGTTTTATCAATGGAACGATCTTACTTTCATTTGTTTGTAGCAGTCAAAAATGCAACTGCATGAACACGAATTCTGTTTTTCACTTGCTTGAACGTAAGTCTCAGCCATCAGAGTGAAACTGCTGCTGAACTGAATATGAGCTCCCTGGGGCTCACAATGCACTGCGATATTCCATGCACGGCTTCTTAATGTCCCATCTTTGGAGAAGTCAATTTAGGTACACAATGAAGCGGCAATTGCGCGTGAGTGGCCTGAAAACAAGTCCAGGATACACTATGGCTGCTCTGCAAGCGTGTCCAAAATGGCATTTTGTATCCATGTGCGACAAAAAAAAAGTGAAGCTACAGCTCACACAGGTGAGCCGCTCAGAGAGAATGAAGATATTTCTATATTAAAAACATTTTCCAGGTAAAACACTAAAGAAGCAACTAAAATAGTGCGTGTGAAGCTGTCACGTGTTTGTTTGTTTATTTGTTTGTTTCGTTTGTAAATGAATCTGACGATACACAATCCTTCGAAGATCTTACTCGCCTTTACGCACACACTGGAGTTGCAGGAAGAGGCGACCTGACACCGTTTATTTCATTGGGACTTTTCACTCGAGAAACGTTATGGGTGGGGCTTGGTGAGGGGAAAGAAGAAGAGGGAAAACACGGTGATGTGTGTGCTGTGAATTCAAAGCTGGGTGGGTCCACAGAGTTTCACATTCCCAAATAACTCCCGCGCGGTGCGTTAAAGAGCGTCCAGGTAACGTTTCTGCTCTTTGCTTACTTGTAGAAAGGCGACGGTTTACGGAGCACACTCTGTGAAACCCTCTTACGGATGGCTGAAGTGGGGGTTTTTTAAGCCTGTAGGAAAAACTTCAGTTACTTTAAGCGCAAGAAATATGACTGACCGTGAGCGCAAAAAAGCCCTAAAAAGACGCGCAACTGGAAATTTGGCGCACTAACATAGCGTTGAATAGTCCGTGAGTTTATGCTGTGCTTATTATTGTTTTCTGTTGTCGTACTATCGCGCTCTTTTTAAAGTTATCGACTACAGTGCGGGCCCTGTGTGTGTCATCCGTTTGGGAATGCCGTCTTAACAAATGCGCCTTTATTGTCGACGGAAACGCTCAAAAGACGTAAAAAAAAAAGGCTCAAAGCAAACTGCGGGCGTTTACAGGCGCACTGATTGGTGCTAATGAATCTGAGCAGATTAATTATAATAAATAATAAATAAACATAATGACAAAGATTGAAAGCACTGATGTGTTTGACACCAGATGTGTTTTATTCAAAAATGTTTATGCCTGCATGATTTCTGCGGCAAGTCTGGGCTTGTATAAAACGGCTCTCTTCTCTGTTACTGTTATTTCTTTATTTCTTTGTTTCACACAGTTTCTCTCTCTCCCCCTCTCTCTCTCTGTGTGCGTGTGTGTGTGTGTTTAATTAATACTCCCTCATGTACGAGTCCGTGTTACATACGTCTGCGCTTGCAAAATAAATAACGGTGTGCCTCCTTCCACTTCCCCCACCCTATTATCAGTTTTCAGAAGGCCATAATGTTGATGCTGGCAGCAATCGTTGTTCTGCACATAACCACCATCATCCTGCTCCTGGTGGCCGCCATTGACAATGTAAGATGATGTTATTTTCTGTATTAACTGGAGGAGATCTGACAGCGGTTTCTAGAAAATGTGTAACATATCTGCATGAACTTTAAATCTTTCCTTTGTGTCGTCAGGCCTGGTGGGTCGATGATTTAGTGTCAGCTGACCTGTGGGGCAGGTGGGACTTATCAAACAATGTGTGGCATTACACAAATCTGAAAGGCTACCCAGAAGGTAAACTCCACAGATTGTCCCCCTGTTAAAGTTAGTGATTTTTCATTATTTATATAATGAAGGGCAAAGATGATGACGGAACAAATCACGTATTACACTGTTTACAGTAAATATTGTCAGTCTGAAATGAGTAGATCTGTAGGTAGTGGTGTTAATACAAACATAAAACTGAAAAGGCCGAATATTTCCTCACGCCTGTGTTATTGTTGACTTTTTTATTATCTTGTTGCTGCAGATTATCTCCAGGCGGTGCAGGCCACTTCAGTGCTGGCCTGCGTTTTCTCCATCCTTGCCTTGTTTGTATTTGTGGCCCAGCTGTTCACCCTGCCCAAAGGAATGAGGTTCACCTTCACTGGCATTTTACAGATAATTGCCTGTAAGTTACCTGCAGTCTTGTTTCTTTTGGCTGACTTTATGATTTTCTCTGGAGGATGTGCGACTGACAAACCTGACATATGTGATTTTTGTCTAACTAAATAAGTTAGCACGACGCTCGAACTTAAAGCTTCATAAAGGATGTTGGTAAATAATTAAACAAATTTTTAGCCTCATCCGTTCAACAGACCAATGAGCTCATTGCATGGCGAGGCATCTATCTATCTGTGTCAGTTCACAACAATCACCACTCCTCTTTCAGTACTGGGCAGAGTTTAATCGACTTACACACAAAGGTCATATAATGGCTTCTCACTACATGGATGTGGATGAAGTGGTCTGACTGGTTGACACCCAAATTAGGAAGGTGTGGTCAGGGCTTTCCTGTTACCAGTGTTGATAACATGAGTAATACTGTCAGAGCAGTGACATCCTGATGCGTGCACATCATTTAATTTCAACACTATTATGCAGATTTAGATCAATGTAATCTGCAAAAAATAAGATTTATCTCATAATATAAAATATAAATAAGTCAATTAAATTATATCATTTATTTTAAGTGGGCCAGTCAGATTCTGAGACACTGACCTGAGGCTGGAGGTTGGATACTAAATTGTTATTATTAACATTAACTATTGACATCCACACCATGGTAATGTTTGTCTTCTGCAGCACGAAACGTTGCATCGAAGTGCAGGGCAAAGCTTCAGTTCTGAAAATGCTGATTAGCCTGCTTTTCCTCATAGCAGCCGCCACATACTTGCGTAAATACTTAAAGGCATATTTGCGCATTCACTACCACATCTAAGCATGCAGACACTCACACACACACCAAATCTACCTCATTAAAGAGATATTAATACCACCAGAACTCTTTTGGCCTGCTCTTAATGTAAGAAAGACTTCTGAGAAGAGAGAGTAAAAGCCGTTTCATTTTCATGCGCTAGTTTAGCTTGTATGTATTTGAGATTACTGTACTTGTTATTATTTGTTTTTGCAATTAAGAAAGTGTTGTCTTTTAAAAATATCATTTTAATATGGCGAGTAAAAACAAGGAAAGGGTCTATTTTTGTTTGTTTTTATTAAGAGATGTTTGCAGGTAAACTTGCTATTTTCTTGCAGTTTCTAAACTGAAAATCAATGAACAGTTCATTTTTCTCTTTTGAATATTTGTTATTTCTCATTAATAATAATAGACAGATAGATTACTAAAATAATGGGCAGCTGCAGCCCTGTCATGTAATCATCAGTAGTCCTGAGTTCAAACACTTTCATTTGGTGCTGAACAAGATGAATCTGCCCTCGATATGACTGTTTGAGAGACCCTTGACTACTCAGTGGATTTGAATTCTCATTAGTTTGTACAAACCAGCCAACCAGTGATTAGAAGTTCTTCACTTTCTGTGTGTACCTCACACATTGCAATAACCAGTGAACTGTGATGGATCAGCAAGGTGAGCGTGTTTGCATCTCAGACACATGAAATCTGTAGAAAATCAGTAGAAGCTGATCTCAGCCACAGCACAGCAGTGTGTTAGTCTTTTAGGTGTCACAAATGAATGATTTTGACACTTCAAATAGTTAACAGTATCACATTTAACAGTGTGCTGCTTCTGTTAATGTCATGAGGTTCACTAGAAAAAAAAGTTGTCCAGCACACCTGCTCCAGCATTCTCAGGTGTGCTGATTTCTCAACAACACCCCCAAACATTTTTGTTTGCCGTCAATGTGCAACAAAGCATCATGTTTTCACATTTGAGAAGCAAAATCTAGAAAATGTATTCACTCACAAAAGCCTGAGCCACCTGTCATGTCTATGCTTTGCTTCCAAGGAGCCAGGCTTTCTTCTTAAAGTAAGCGATAGTTCTCCAGGCTTCCTGGAGGTTCTTTAAAGTTTCATTGGACATTGGCTGCTTTTTATTTTAGTCAAGAAACATTTTCATGCAAATCCCCCCTAACAAAAAGACCACAAACCGAGTCAGTTTTTTGCCACCATGTCAGATGTAAAAGGGAAAAAAAAGGTCCCGAATGATTAAAATTTCATGCTTTAAGTTAATTATGCATTATCAGTGATAGTACTACGAGCACATGAGAAACTCACACAAAGTGCGAATGTCATGAGTTCATAACACTGGAAAATTAACAAGGTGGAAGTGTCATGTCTTTCATTTCCTTGTGATTGCACTGGTCACATCACGAGCTTTATCTTATAATAGAAAAATAATTACTTCTTGATTGCCTTGTCTTGGTTGCATGTAATAATAATTTTCCCTCTTGCAGGCCTTTGCATAATGACAGGAGCCTCAATCTACACAGCCAAGCTCCACGTCAATGGCACATCTGGAGGTTACGGACACTGCTACATCCTGGCGTGGATCTCGTTTGTCCTCACCTTCATCTTAGCGCTCACCTATTTCATCCTGCGTAAGAAGAAAGAGTGAGAGGAAAAACAGAGGGCAGGGCTCGTTCTCCTCTTTTAGAATTGATGAACACCATCTGAAGCTACGACTGTAGCAAAATGTCCAAATGCTAATGAGAGCCATTTGTTTATACAGCTTTTTAAAATATATATATATATATATATAAAATGATATGGAGCAAATGCTAACATTACAAGTGTGAAACACATTTTTTCAGCAAAACTGACAAACAAAATAATGTTTTTTCTTTTTAATAATGTGACTAAAACGCCTCATAGAGCTGAATTATTGGGAATATTACCAGAACATAGCTAATAAATCAGTTTAGTCTTAAATAGTAGTAGTAGTTCAGACATAAGTACTTTAAAGGAATAGTGTGACATTTTGAGAAAGGCTTATAATCGCTTTGGGTTGTTTTGTTTGTTGTTTTGTGCTAAAAAAAAAAAAAGGCAAGATTGATTTGAGTGAACTTTTGGTCACCTTAGCTTTAGTGAAACAGTCACTGAGCTGTACATGAGCATTTTTGGCTGGGTGCAAACAAAAAGGGGAGACTCTAACTTCAGAGGTGACGGCGGTTTGAAGCCAGTGTTTTCACATTTTCAGTTCTTCTGCTAAGACTGTGCATAAAAGATGGTCACAACTTCCGAGCTGCATTCTTCCTAATGACCAGCAGGGGGCAAATCTGTGCAGCGTGGTTGCGTAGAAGACGATGGGAAGAGAAAACTGCTCAGGAAACTCTCTTTACATGGTCACGGTCTTTGTTTTGTTTTGTTAAAACCTTGGTCCTCTTTAGTGTACAAAGTCAAACAATTAGTATTAATCTCCTACTCAGCAAGATAGTAAATAATTTAGTCCCAAAATGTTTACCAGTTCCTTTAAGGTTCAGAAAGGTTGATGGAGACTAAATCTTATCATTAAATATGTTAAAATTCTAACTGAGGAGTAAAAAACGACAAATAACATTCCTGTTGTAGTACTTGAACAATCAGGAAATAACAATCCTTCATTTACAACTAGCTTTAATCATGTTAATCGTTATTTTACAGCTAGAAAAAAAACCAAATACATTATACATCAGTCTATGTACATTGTAACCATCATATATTTTTAAGCTCCTTTTTGTTTTTTTTATTATTGTGTTTACTTATGTGTCTGTAGGGGGCTGCTATCATAAGAAAAGTACATGCATTTGTACAAGTGAAAATTAAGTGACCCAGGGATGGAGGACAGAGGTGTCATTGCACCATATTACAGAACTATGCAGTAGAAGATTTTGTTATATTGGAATTTAAGCCATGTTATGTCATTTATTAATAAAAATGATAAAACAAAGCATTCGTGTTGAATCTACTAACCAGCTGTAAACACAATAAGTTCTTCTACATTTGAAACTTTTACATAATAAAAACATATGACGTGGTCCAGTTTTATAGTCTCCACTCAGATACATACACAACATTTATTCTTAGCTAAGCATTCCTGGCAACAGCAATCTGCACGTCTGAGGACAACAAAGACAGTTCAGCTTGATTTCCAAACCTACGTGACTGAATAAGCACAAAGTTTAACATTTCTCTGAGTCCAAGTTACAACACTGGAGTTTGAAAACAACCCTTCTCCGGGCCTTACAACAGACCCATTCAGAAACAGGAATGTTCCATTATATAAAGTATCGTTCCCAGAGGAAGCGAATAAAAACTGGACTGTATTAAATGCCTTGACCAGACGGCGTGATGCGCTCCTGAACCACCAGGTGGAGAAGATGGTTCTGCTCAGCTGTCAGAAACGGCCTGCAAGGGGAAAACCGCATAAAGCATGTGATCAATATGGAAAATTAAGAATGACAAGCAGTAAAAGATATTTTCTCACATGATGGAAATTAACATTTGTAAATGCTTACCATAGCTCAGTCTGAAGAGACTTTAGAGACTCTGTGTCTTTCTCCTGACACGCCATCTGCAAAACAGATCTGTTGTTATTCACCGCACTAATAAAAACAGAACTGCAGATTCAGAGGACCCTGACGAGGCCTCTGACTTGTTAACATTTATTCTCTGTTACCGGCCATTCATTCCCAAAGACAGAGCGTGCTCCTTCGAGAAGAATCTTTCTCTACATTACACATGATTATTTTTTATTAACTTTTTTTTATTTATACAGTTATTAAAAAAAAAAAAAAAAAAAAAAGGATGGCCTCTGTCAATTCTTATGTGTCACATATCAGGACGCAATAAAAATTATTTGGTCCATAGTAGGTCTTAAAATTAGGTAAAGACATTCTGAGACATTTCATCATTATTTAACAAAACAGCTAAAAACCCCCAAAAAAAAAACAGAAGCAGTGTGTGAAAAACATCAACTCAAGATTCAGTAGATTGTAGAACAACCTTAGTGGTGAGGTGTGTGTCCTTTGTTTATGCACAGCTCTCTTAAGTTTGTGGTCTAAACTTTGGGCCTTGTTTCTTTTCTTTTTCAGCCATTCTCTGTTTGAGATTTGCTGCTGTGCTTGGGGTCCAAAGGACACTGTTCCAGAAGTATTGTAGTTTGTTCAGATGCAACTTTGCAAACCCAAGTCATGCTTCCATATTCTGAAAGCAGAGGCTTTATCGTATGCTTGAACTGTATGGTCATGCAATTTAACATGTAACCTGCTAACTGAGCCTATGAAATGCAGCTCTTGGGTTCTTTGCGGTTTCTCTGACCACTGGATAATCTAATCTTGGGATTAATTTGCTGGGACGTCCACTCCTGGGAAGACTGACAGCTATCTTGAATGTTTTCCACTTGTGACTGTCTCACTGCAGAATGATGGACCTCAAATTGTTTGGAATCAGCTTTGTAACCCTGCCTAGATTGAAGGGCAGCGACAGCTGCTTCTCTCACATCATTGCTGATGTCTTCCACATTGGCACTGTGATTATGAATGCTGCAGGCCAACAAACTGCCAAAACGTCTGTGCATTTGATTAGCAGCACCTGGTTGCTTCTTACTCTCTTAATACCTACAGAAGAACTAAAGGTGTTTTTCACACAGTGCTTCTATATTTTGGCTTCTCTGTAAAAATACCGACATGATGTAATGTGTCATGTGTTGCTTCTTTTTACTGTGACTGGGGAAAAAAATGAATATCTTTAGTGTAAGAGGGAAAAATTCTGAGGCAGAAAACCTACACAAAGCTGGCAAACTGCAAATGCTGAAGCAAAAACAAACAAACAAAAAAACAATCACTTCACTGCCAAAGGAAAAAAAACAAAACAAACTTCAACACACACAATACATCACTGTCATATGAAGGGCGTGAAGACCATTATTTTTCCTGTACGAGACAGGAAGACTCAGACCGTGTTATCATGAAACTCACCACTACGGACTGCAGGAGCAGGAAAACATTCTCAGGCAGGAAGGTCACTGAAACAGAAGACAAAAAAAACAACATTTACGCAACTTCAATAAGTGCGCAGGATTAATGACACATTATTATACTCAAGCAGTCGAGTGCTGAGGTGAATTTACATTGGCTGTGAGGATCAAAGGACTCCCACGCGTATCTCTCCAGGGTCTGGGCGTGTTCTGGTAACAACTTCTGAGGTGGAGGCTGCACCAAAAAAACCCAAACAAAACCACAACAACGTGGGACCATTTCAGTTCTGCTGCACCAACAATCCTGAATTTTTCAAGATGCACAGTAATTACTGTAAGATGCTGGATAAATAATTAACATTGTCATTAAGTGTAATTGCATTGTTTAAAACAGCTTTAAAAAACTATTCTGCTTTCTAACAGTTCACTGATTGGCCAGCGGAAGGCTGTTTGACACTCAAGTACAGGCGAGTGTTTAAGCTGCTGAATCTATGTGGTTAAAATAAAGAAATGAAACTCTATGCAATGCACACAACAGGTGCTTTCATTATGCTAATGTGTCTCCTCAGCTCTCTCACTCGAGTCTCAGCTCCTCGCTGCGAGAATTAAGTGCGAGAGACAGTGAAGAGACGTGAAACCGGAGGGTCCAAAGCTGCCAAATGAGAAATGCTTGCATTAATAGCTCGAGTCTCACGTCACGTCAAACTGTGTGTCGCATGTGGAGGTGCAGTACTTGTGTCAGGATACATTAGGACCAGCTTTTTCTCACTCTGTGCCTCCTCTCTCCTTGCAGTGCATTTAAAGTACACTGTATTTCCAACTGTGTACTGTGATAGGATGCCACCTGTGCAACAAGTCCAGTTGTGAAATTTCCTCACTACTAAATATTCCACAGTCAGCTGTTAGTGGTGTTATAATGACGTGGAAGTGATTGGGAATGACAGCAACTCAGTCATGAAGTGGCAGAGCACATAAAATCACAGAGTGGGGTCAGTGGATGTTGAGACGCACAATGCAAAGAGTTCTCCAACTTTCTGCAGAGTCGACTGCTACAGACCTTCGAACCTCATGTTGCCCCTCGGACTCAGCCCCTCAGTTCCAGTGAAAGAAACTTAATGCTTCAGCATAACAAGATATTTCAGACAATTTCAAATTCCCAACTTTGTAGAAATAGTCTGTCAATGGTACCTTCGAGTGCAGAAAGCAAGGTCCATAAAGACAAGGATGAGCGAATTTGGTGTGGAAGAATTTAACTGGCCCGCACAGAGTCTTGACCTCAACCTGACAGAAAACCTTTTGGATGAATTAGAGTGGAGACTGCGAGCCGGGCCTTTTCACCCAACATCCGTGACTGACCTCACAAAAGTGCTTCTGGAAGACTGGTCAAAAATTCCCTTAAACAAACTCCTAAACCTTGTGGAATGAATTCCCAGAAAGGTTGAAGCTGTTATAGCTACAAAGGGTGGGTCGACATTATATTAAACACTATGGATTAAGAATGGGACATCACTCAAATTCATATGAGTGAGAAGGCAGCTGCACGAATACTTTTGGCAATATAGTATGTTTGAAGAGTGAATTTAAAGGTATTTATTGCAACTACCTATAAATAAAAACTTGTTAAAGTGCATATTTAGATAAATTTAAACAAATGGCCTGAATCATACCTTCAAAAACACAACACTGAACATGACTTTGCACTCAAGTCTGCAGTGAGAGAGGTTGTTTTAATTATCAGCAAAACCGATGAGCTTACCTCAAGCAACATGAGCAGAAGTACCCTGGATATCTCACATTTTGCCACAATGTCCAAAAAGGCACCTTTGTTGTCAAGAAAGTAAAATTAAAGATGAGAAATTAAGACATTTTTTCCTCTTAGTGCAAATAACATGAAAAATCTGCACAGCAGCGGAAAAAAAAAGACAATCACGAGGGAATGCAGCTCTTAATTATCCCAGTTTTCAAGTTGAATTGTGTTAATCAATTTAAGATGCTGGATACAGCTTTAGTTAAGAAAACACAAACTGCTAAGGCTGTAATAACACCCCATCTTTACAAAACTCTGCTAATATCATTTTTTTTATCAGATGCTCACCAACAGGGGTGATGGAGCCTGGTAGCTGCAGTCCTTTCTCCTGACAGATCAGCTGCATCTCTGTGAACACTGACAAAGCACCGTCATAATCACCTGGAAAAGAAAAAAGAAAATCATAAAAACACAAGTAACACAAACTCAAACAAAAGTCCCGTCAGATCCTATTTGCACAGCAAACAAACTGCAGCTACTCAATCAGAACTGACAGAACTCACGGGTGAGGATTTTACAGGTGGCCATTTCTCCCATCGACAGCAAAGCTTCGATGGGTGTTTGCGTCTGTAACTCTGCAGCCCTCTGATAATGAACAATAGCCTCTCCTGGTCTGTTAATCTCCTATTGAGGAAGACAGGAGAGTAACGATGAATCATTTTTTCCATCATTTGCTTAAAAAAAAAAAAAAAAAAAAAATCCCCCCCAAAAAAACAATTCTGGGTCATTTATCCTCAGAGACAGCAGCTTTACCTTGAGCGCGTTGCCAAGTTCCAAACACAGGCTGGCTGCCATCACAGGCTGGTTCATCTCAATATACACCTGCGATTCATTTGTACATCAGAATTCAGTCACTATACAAGAATGTACTCCAGACCCCGATCTAATGAAATATTCCATGGTGAATCTGCTTTATTTGCTGATTTCTTCTGGAGTGCATTTACTGCATCAAACTCTAAAAATCGATTTGAAAACTAGAGCTGATCATACCTTAGTGGCGAAGCTGTAGCAGTTGAGTGCAGCCTGGAGGTGTTCATCAAAGCCTGGAGCCTGCAGTGCCCTGTTCTCCTTCTCAGATGAGAGGAAGAGGCGAGCAGCGTCAGTTAATGCCAGTGCCTCTCCAGGAGCATTAAAGAGAGTCTGCTCACACCTGCAGTCAAGACATCGAGGATGTATAACAACAGCCGATAGGTCACTGTCATGACTATGAATGCTACGCTCTCCCTGTGGGCCAATTAAGACTACTGCTGACCACTGAGGACTCATCACTCCACCGACTGTACCTTTATGTAACAACCTCACATGCTGTTTCTTTGTTTTGTTTTTTAAACAAGAAAAGTAGTGATCTGCTCTAAATATTTTAAGCTAAAAATATAATATTAGATTAATAGACCTTAAAAAACTGATAACAAACATGCGTGCCATTTGAAAGCTAAATAAGATAATTATGACATAATTATAATAATAAAAGTGTGATTTTTTTTTTAAATCTAATTGTCCTCATGAGGACATGCTACTTATACTTTTGTCAAAAATTTCATCATTTGTTTCTGAAAAAAATGATAGCGGATGTAGGAAAAATAACTAAAATTGATTTATTACACGGCAGCGTTATGTGGTGAAACCACAATGAGTAACAGAATTATTTTCAAGCTTCAAGTCAGCCCCCTCTTAAAGTCTTGTATGCTTGGTTCTACACTTGAATCTTTTATGACCTGAATGTAGGACAAGCGTGTGAATATTTGATCAATAAACCTGCGTGTGATCCTTGAGCATTTCACCCAAAAATAATGATGATGAGCAAGTTTCTGCAGTTTCCTGGCAGAGATCCCAGAAATTTTGGAAACAAGCATGAAGGATTTACTCACAGTCTTCTACAAGAACATCAGTGAAATCAAGCATCTCGTTACTGAGTGGAGTGGCTCAGCTCACGAGGCAGAGCAGGTCATCTGCTAATCAGAAGGGTTGGTGGTTCGATCCCTGGCTGCTCCAATCTGCATGCCAAATATCCTTGTGCAAGATACCAACCCAAGAGTCTCACCCATCAGAATATGAATGTGTGTAAATGTTAGGCAGAAAGCGCTTAAAGAAAGAGGATAGAATAAAAGTGCTTGTGTGGGTGAATGAGGGAAGTTGTGTAAAGCACTTTGAGTGCTCAGCTAGACTAGAAAAGCAAAAGTGTGTGTCTGTGTTAAGGCAATAAGTCTGTGTTACTGTATTTGAAATCTATGCATTTTTACCGGTTTCTGCATGGACTGCACAAGTGTCTGGATATATTATGTTATTGAGGAACTGCTCTCCATTCCTGGGTGAGTACAGTGCACACTGTTTGTTGACTCAGCATGTTCCAGGCATGTTAGATAGGAAACATATCAGGGTTAATGCTGGCCAAGGAAGTCTCAGGATACACCACTGATCTAGAAAGCCCTGCACTACTCTGGCACTGGAGGAGCAGCATTATCCAACTGAAACAACTGCTAGATGGGCGCTGCCACATGAATGGCACAAGTACAGACGAGAGGACCTCATCACAGTGCCTCTGTTTACTCAGATGCCAAAAGTCCAGATTTGGTGAGATGACCACCTGCTGGAGGTGCCATAGTGGTCAGGCACAATATGTGCCATGGAGTGGTTAAGGGCTGGTACTAGGGATGTTCCTGGCGACTAATAATTTCTTAGTCGACTAAGAAATGACTAGTGTACAACTAGGAAGCTGTAGAGTTAAACTTGGGAATTGTTTAATGTCAAAAACTCTCTAAACGAAGGAACAGCCTCAGCTGGTTCCTGTTGATGTAGAGGAGCAGCAGCTCTATCTGAATCCCTCCTGAATGGATGAACTCCTCACCCTATCGCTAAGGAAAAGCTCATCCTACTTTCAGAGCAAGCTTTTTTTTTTCCACCACTTGTATCTGCGAGCTCAAAAAACTAGCAATAATGGTGTTAACATAAAGATCAAGCTGAGATTTATAGCATTTCTCACCAATGACACACCATCTGGTGGCAGATAGCTACATAGCATTAGGACGCAACAATTTATCAGAATTGGTTATCAATTAAAATGCAAAACAATTAGACTAAACGACTAGTACATCTTGTACAAACTAGTGACAATAGCAACAAGCCAGCTAGTTACACAAATTCCCTAGTTGAGACTCTGGTTGTCCAGTCCTTAGCTGTTGAGGCTGGCTAGCTGCTATTCCTGTTGCTCTATGTATGCAGGACAAACGCTGCTGTTCTACATGGTTCTGCAAGAGCATTTTTCTTGTTAGAAGGGAGTTTTTGCTTCCCACCATTGCAAAGTGCTTACTCATGGTGGGCTGCTTAATTGTTGTGGTTTTTTCTCCAGATTATTGTGGGGTCTTTACTTGTGCGAGGTGCTTTTACACCGTAAGGTGCCTGTTGCTGTGCTTTGGCACAATTCAGTTAAAATGAATACGGATCCACTCACCGAGCCATGGCCAGGTTACAGAAGGCAGCATACTGAAGGCAGTCCTGCTGCTTCAGCTCCTTTGCCAGCTGACCTGAAAGCACAGGTAAAGACAAGCCTGGTGACATTTATTCAGCCTCTATCATTTAACAGCACAGGAGAGGCGCTGACTCTTCTGTGCGGCAGTATAGGCTGGATCACAGCATTTACATGGATGGACTAATGTGGCACTCACCAAATTGCTCACTTGCCTCCGCCACATTGGGCTTCCGAAGAAAACGCCTACAAAAGAAAACAAAGTATTTTCACATTTTAAAACATCTTAGATAGCCAACTGTGATACACGCCAGCTAGATAAACATAGAATATCAGTACTGTGGCAAACTACCGGCTAATTATTGGTTAATAATAATAATAATAATAATAATAATAATAATGGATTGCATTTATATAGCGCTTTACAATTAGCTGTCAAACAGCACCAACAACTCATCGCTTATTTTTCGATGAACCTGAGCTAAATATCTCAAAATGACCAAATATTTCACTACAAAACGAGCAAATGGCTAACAGTAACGCTAGCTTAGCCTATTAGCACTAGCTGAAAGCCGTTACCTCGCATTCAGTCTAAATAACATTTAGCTATTCCCGATATTCGTCCCTCTTTCTTCTTAAACAAAGCCATTTCAAAGCCTTACTTTTTCAGTTTATTTGACACAGCTCGGTATCTCGCCAGAAAATCGCCCTCCGCAGCCATGATCAATGCAGGCAAACAAACCACACCAGGAAGTCCAAGTGACAGCAGCCTCAACTCACGATTTCATTGGTCGGCGTCGGCAATTGCGTGGCGCATGACGTAAAGGACATGCCCAAATGAGTAGAAAGGCTACAGCGCCGGACAGAAGCAAGAGACACATTTATTGAAAATCAGCTACCTGTTACCCACAGTTTCTAAGGTGAGAAGAAGACATCAAACACTAGACTCCACTTGGAAAAAAAGTGGAGATACATCTGACCCTTCAGTTGATCCATCTACTGTTCACTGAAGCCTCATCAGAAATGGTTTCAGTGGAAGGTGGCTGTTAAACAGCATTGTTAATGAATGGAAAAGGGGAGAAAAGGCTCTGGTGTGCAAAATTAAACAAGAACTGGACTGAAAATCAGTGGCCACAGGTCTTATGGAGTGATGAATCCAAATTGGAAATTTTTGGTTCAAATCATCATCAGTACAGAGGAGCTTAGGAGAGAAGTACAACAGAGAGTATGTGCAGCCATGTGTATAACACGGTGGAGGCCCTGTCATGGTTTGGGGCTGCCGTTCAACTGGGGGTCAAAAATGAATGAAACTATAAACACAGGATTTTGATCTTTCACGCAAAACCATTTGGCATCTGATTGTTAGCTACTCCATTTTTGAGCATGAAAGTGATCCCAAACTAACTGAACTAAAGGAAAACCAGCAATAATAATATTTAAAAAAAACAACAACAACACACACACACGCACACACACTGTCAGTTATGGAATTGATCTCCCCAGAGACCAGACTTTATTCCCACACCAACATTATTGAAGCGGTGTGGAATCATTTTAACAGAAAATAGAGCAAACCCAGTCAACATCCAAAGAAGAGCATTGAACATCCATCAAGATGCCTGGAGAACTATTCCTAAAGACTACTTAAAGAAATGACAAGAAAGTTGAGCAAGAAATTTCAGGCTTTGGTGGAAAATATAGGTGCTCATACTGAATACTGACTTTTAAGCTCATTAGAACTGTTCAAACTCTCTTTTTGCCTTGGCTGTTTGAATAAATTGGTGCACAAAATCTAAAGAAATGAGGTGTAGCTAAAGACTTTTACATAGTACAGTCGTAGTATTTAGTGAAAACCTTTAGTACTTTTGAGACACTGTGCTCATTCTGATGGGAATGCTTCTGTTCATTTACATTTTTTACACACTTTTAGAAATCTTTGTGTTGTACCAAACTACTTTTACTTTGCATTTGTGGTTTTTGTTGATTTTATTGAAAGATGATTCTCTCAGTGTCGCTGACACAGATGAGATTAAAGTAGAAAAGCGCTGGATTATGATCCCACAATCACGAGTTGATCTAAAAGTTCTCATAAACAGACTCAAAAACACCTTCATCCTTGTCTTTTGTCTTTTGCGCTGCCTGTGGAGGTAAAATGAAAGGCAGGTCAACATTTACGCGTTTTATTTTGACACCACGTTATTTTGAAAAGACACTCAAAGTTCGCTGACCTTTTTGGGTGGTTCCTTTTTCATGGGTTTGGCTTTGTCTTGGTCATTCTCTCTTCTGGCAGGTGAGCTGTCCAGTACATCATAAATAGACCTGGGATGAGGCTCTAGACTCTGAAAGAGATCTTCATGTCAGTGTCCAAATAAATGTTGGAAATGACCACATGAATGTAAGGAAGTTCAGGTGAAAGACACTGATGAGGAGAGAGGTGCTCACGGCATAGTAGGACTGAGCTGCTGTTGCATCCAAGCTATCGTCCTCCTTCTTTGTCACCTTCTTCTCTTCTTGGCTTTGCTTTTGTTTTTTCTCGCCAGCTCCATGTTTCTCAGTCTAAAGATGGAGTTGGATTCATCAAAAAACCCCAAAAAACAATCACAGGTGTGCAACATACAAACGAGTAAAACACGAGGCTTTCTTCACAGCTGCTCCCTTTCTAGTTTTTTGTCTTGTGTTTGTATTCAGAGTTTATGGCGCTAACTTCATTTTCGCATTCAATGCACTTCCTGTATAAGAGCTCAAGTCCACTGGGACTACAAAAGAAGCACAGCCACTGATAAGATGAAGAAATTGAGCATGTTGCAAATCAGAGTATTAGGTTTTCTTTGGCTCAAATCAGTGTGTAAATGATTATAATTCAGTAGTTCAGTAACAGCAGTCCCAGTGCAGTTTATGAGGCAATAAAGACATGACAAAACTGGTGGCATGTGACTATTTCCATTAATCTGAGTTGGGTTTTGTGATTGAGACTGAGATGACACTGCCTGATGTTGGACAGCTGTTTGTTATTGGCAGTATAATTGTTCACACTTATTAAACTTAAGTATAATCAGGATTAAATCATATAATCAGTTTCAGATGAAAATTCTCACTGGGGCATTTTAAATTCCAACTTATAACTTAATCTAGAGAGCATGCCTCGGGTTGTGTGATTACTCATGTGATTAATAGTGGGTCAGTGACCCTCAGGACCACGTCCAAAGGGGACAACCATCCCACTGAGGTTAAATACCTTTGTTTGTAGAACTGAGCAAGCCTGGATACAGTTAAAAATTTGTCAAAATATCCCTCATTAAACTGTGACACAACTCTGGTGTGTTGTAACCTGCTGTTTCTTAACTACTGCCTGCTTAACAGCAGGATCAGTCTTACCCAATGTCCTCTGAAGACATACACCGAGCCGAGCACACTGAAGATCAACAGCACACCCGTGAAAATGGCCATGATGATGAACTCTGTGTTAACAGGTTCCTTGTAGCCTTCACCTGGAAAAACCACAAAGACAAAAAAATAAATACATAAAAAAAAAATTATGTCACCCTGTGGTGGACTTCATCACAACTGGATAACATGCAGATCAAATGGCCTTTGGCGTCTGTTCTGGCTAATTTCTCAAGACGTACAAGGGTTTCCAAAAGAAGATTCAGGACCTTTCAAAGGGTCGGAAGATAGATCTCAGGGATAGCAAAGCTACTGGAAGGATAAGAGAGAAAAAATGTTGTTTTTATTACACAGAATGCTGTTTATTTATGCTTTTCTGTATGAACTACGCAATACTTTTTCATCAGTACGCATGCCCTTCAAGAACCAGTGGAAAATAGCAAACTGTATATGATCCCCCTTTGTGGGACTGTAAGGATTTGAAAGCCTATTCTTAATTAATTCACCTTAAAGCTGTGTTACAACTTATTTTGATTATTGCTTGTATTTGTGAAGGATGCAACTATAAAAACTTCTTATTTTTAGTGTTGTTCAATAGCAGCAAGGTATCATCGTAGTTCAGCCACTGACCCCACCAACCTCCTCGACACTAATAATATCTATCAAAGCAGCCCTGATTCAAGCATCTTAATCTTATTTTCAAAACATGTTTTAACTGCCCCGCCACTGCAGTAGCTTTCTTTTGAATTTATCGTGTTCATCTGTGACAGGATCACAGATGGACGCTGCTTCATTTGAAGAAAGAGGAAGATTTAAAAAGAAGGAATAAGAAGGGAAAGTTGAGAAGTTACACTCATTGTATGATTACAAACAGTTATCTTCATGTCCTGCATGTCTTTAACAGAGAGCCTTTTAAACACATTTACTCTTTAAAAAAAAAGAAATCTGAAAAAATGCAGTGAATCTGTTTCTTAAGGCAGGTCTTCCTTCCTTAGAATACTTTACTGCTGAGTAACTGTGATAAAGATGTCTTATAGTTGGAGCTTTCATCTTCATTTTCTTTCTTTTGTACTAACCTGTCACTCGAAGAAACCAATCCACCTTCACCGTTTGATACTGGCAGGAGTAAAGTCCTGAAAGCTTCAGGTTTTTCAGCTCCAGATGCCAGGAAAATCTTTCCTGTTCGATATCCATTGTGGGGATGGTATTATTGTATATTGTTTTGTTTTTTGGATCAAAGCATGTCAAGCAGCCATCTTCCGTTTGGTTTACTGCTTTGATCAAATTGCATGTAATGTTGAGATTTTCACCTCTAAAGGCCACAAAGACTTCGCGCTCCAGACTGATACCTGTGAAAAGACATGTTAGAGGTTCACATTAGGGCTGAAATGACTCAGCGCTGGACACGAAATAAATTTGCTGCAGTTCATTTATTCTCCAATCTCTTTCTAGACTACAGGGTTAGTCGCACACGTAAGCAACAGAAAACACTCATCCCAGTCAAATAAATATCAGTCACAACACAAATGTGGTGGCTCACTTGGTGAATCCATTGCTGAACAGACAGTGAGAAGGAAAAATGCAGGTATCCATGTCAACTTGAAGAAAAGGGTCCAAAACGGTTGAGATTCCATGGTGCGATTGGATAGTTTGATAAAAGTGTCTGTATTCTTTTTCGATGACAATGTTTTGTGACTCTATAGACTGTTGAAGTTCCTCTTTCTGCCAAAAAACACTTCCCCAAAATGTTTGATGGACACTGACGCACTCTAAAGGGAACAAGCAAAAACAGCATTTTACATGTTAGTCTAGGACATGGCAGACAATATTAAACTCTAAAAACACTAAAGGTTAAAGACTTTTCACAGGCAACTCTAAAAGTTTTTGTTTTGTCCAAAGAAAGACTTCTCCTGGTTGCAGTTTGCTGTTACGTCAGCGTCTGGATGGGAAGCAAACTGCAGTTTTGGCTTTCGTCCACAGTGAGACAGTGTTGGCGAAGTAACAGAGTGAGCCACGAGTGCGCACCTCGTCATGTGGTTTTCAGACAACAGCAGAAAGAGAAGACTCGAGCAGGGAGCGGAAGTGTGTGTGTGTGTGTGTGTGTGTGTGTGTGTGTGTGTGTGTGTGTGTGTGTGTGTGTGTGTGTGTGTGTGTGTGTGTACATGGCTGGAATTTAGCTGAAGGTGACAAATTGCCTTTTGTTAATGTGAACCAGCTGTTGCGGGTTGTGTGACTTCTTCACGGCAGTAACTCTCTGCTGATTCGCTCTCTCTGAAGCTGCCAATGGAGATGTGCAGATGTTAAAGTGTGGCAGTTATTGTTATTTAACTCCATTTGTCTTTTTTGTTCCTACGCCCTCCTTCTTCTCTCCACCCGTCCACCTGACTTTTTCAGCGTTTCCTTTCTGGAGAGATTACTGTCCAACTCTGACCTCACCTCAGCCCACAGCATGAAAACAGACATAGAGAGGGGGAATAACATCTGGATGCCAGTCACTGAGAAATAACTCTTTCCATTTCATACCCACTATAATGCACTTCTTATCTCTCCTCCTTCCTGGGGAGTGAAGTATACAGTAAAGCCACAGATAGTCAGGTTTACAGGAGCACAGCACAAAAGGGCACTTAACCTAAGAGGTCCTTTTAAATCTGACATGCAAACAAGTGCCTCACTGGAATTCTGAACCAGTTGAACTGGAGTCACTGTATTGCCTTTTTAGCTTTAATCGGTGCACTGAGAAATGAGGTTATGTGCCTTTAATATACTGGATTGGACTCCTAACATCCCCTGAGTTTAAAAGTTTCCAGTGCTGAAACAAAGGTTTAATGAACTACCAGGCTTTGCTGAGGAACTTTACTTAGCTGGTGTTTCCCTTTTGACGTACATTAGCCTTCTGCTCTCTAATATTATATAAGGAAGATGTTCAAGTTTTGATTTACTGCAACTACTACTGTATTTTGTAGAGGCCGTTTGGGTAACGTGAACTTGATGTCATGTTCAAGAAACCAAGTTGAGATGATTTGCACTTTGTGAACTGGTGCATTATCCTACTGGAAGCAGGCATCAGAAGCTGGGTACACTGTGGTCATAAAGACATCGACATGATGAGCAACAACACTCAGGTAGGCTGTGGTAGCCACCACTCAGATAAATGTTCTTCATACCATGACAACACCACCAGTGTGAAATGTTTACACAGGGATCCATGCTTTCATGTTGTTTCCACCAAATTCTGCCCGAACTATCTGTTTGCTGCAGCAGAAATCTACATGGAGTTTCTGAAATATGAAAGAAAATTATTTAGTTCGCTTTTCTTCCCCATTCCAATGCTCAGTGTGAACTTCAGCAGGCTCTTCGGATCATGTCTAAAAACCTTAATGGGTGATTAAACAACAATTATAAGTCCTTATTTACTTGTTAATGTTAAATCATTTGAATCTTTATCTCAAAGTTTTAAGGGAAAATTATTTATGAGCACAGTATTAGTAAACGTATTGGAGTATATTTTATGCTTATACTTTATGCTCGCTTTAAATGGATTTATCTATACTTAACGTTACGTGTTACAGAACTTGAATACTTTCCTGCACTTAATCAGATTACATAGAGGAAGTCAAAATGACTTCAGTTTAACTTACTGCAACATTTTCCACAATTATATTTCATTTGTGTTTTTAGCATGCAGATAACAGCTTCTATTTCTTCACAATATACATATTTTATTATTATGACTGTAAGAGGATTTTAGAGACGCTGGAGGATGAACATCAAACAAATTACAGAGAAAATATTCTTCAACATATTAAATAAAGAAAACAAACTAATGCATGTTATGTATATATTGTTAGTTGGTTTAACCTCTAAAAATGCATTATATTTATTCTTAATTTACAGAGTAAGTGGGTCTACAATACAGTGTAGAGTAAACATGCAGGTTTTCTATTAAAGTTTACTAGAAAAGTAAAAGATGTTTGTCTTGTTTCTCTGTTTCTCACATAAATACTAGCAGCAGTTGCTTCTTATAGTTGAATATCGCTGTGTGGAGGGCAGAAGGTGTTAAACGGTCAGATAAAAAGGATTTGTAACATTTTTAAGGAGACCACAGTGCAGAGATGTGATCCTCCAGCAGAGTGAGATTACAGTCTCAAATATACATATACCCATGCTGAAGATGAGACAGAAGGAGTACGAGGTAAATCACATCTCAGAGAAGAGGATGTGCCACACATCTGGCAGCAGCTGGATTGCAGAATTTGTCTGCATGTGATATGCATGAGAGGGAGAGAGAGAGTTGGAGGTGGGCGTGTGTTGGGGTCTAAAAGCTAGCACAGCTCCCAAACCCTAAACTTGTTTTAAAAAGAGCTCTGTACCGGACCTGCCGCACACTCTTCTCTTAATTATCCCAAAGCTGGGAGAAGAGGGTGGAGAGAGCGTCGGAGAAAACAGGAGAGAAGGGAGAAGAAGTAAGTAGAGGGAACGTGGCAGCGACAGGGTGGAGAGGCGAGAGGAGCAGAGACATCTGGTATTCAAACCGCATGGGAGAGGGAGAAGGACTTCCTGCTGAGTCTTAAAAGCATCATCATCATTTCAAGTCGTGAGTACCGGCTCATTTGCTTATTTTTCCGAAACAGCTCCCAGCTTGTGATACTTCTGCCGCTGCGGCATTAGTTTGCAAAGTTGCAAAGTGTTATTGTTCCAGCACAGCCACAAACCATGATCATAACAGGTGACGGCTGGTTTGCGTGGTGCTGTTGTGCGGTTAATTTTCACTCCTCCTTTGATCAGCCTCCAAATTCAGACCTCCTGAGAACATTTACAATACCTCAGCAGTGAGTCATCGACTTATTACTGTCCAGTATGATTCACAGATCTGTCATATGGATGCAGTGCTGATGTTTTGCTTTTCCCTTTGCTTGGTTGGTTTTCTGGGTCGCCTGCCTTTAGCATTTCTCTTTTCTTCCCCATTAAAACTGGACTCTAAAAATCAAAAACTTGCCTTCCTTTTTCTTTTTCCTAACTGAACTGCTGTTGCTCTCTCCACACACACAGACAGGTCCAACTGGAAAAAGCCTGTTTTCTTCATCCCTTCAGTTCGACAGGGAACAAGATTTTTTTGGTTCGCATCCTGACCCATTATCAAGTAGCTGTGTTGTCATCAGTGGGGTTTTATTGGAGGGAAAGCAGAGACGTACAAGTGTTTTTACACGTCTTCTTTTTCCCTCTGTGGATCCTGGATCTGCCACAGTGACTGGGAGTATTACACAAGTCTCCAGCTTTCTAACCCCACCAGTGATCTTTTTAACCATTTACTCAGTTATGAAAAATAAGGTGCTGTTGGACTCACCGGATCAAGCTGTGGTCGAAACATCCATAGTTTGATTTTATGAAAAAGGCTGGAGATAAAGCTGCCAGACAAAAAGTGAAGTCACATTGCATTTATGCTTTGAGCTATCAGTCATACCCACAAACATTTTTGTATTTTTTGGTAATAAAGTACCAGGTTCTAAGGCTTTTTGGTAAACTCTATACCAGGGATGTCAAACAGGAGGCCCAGGGGCCAAAATTGGCCTGGGAAAGACTCCAAGCTGGTCCACTGGAAAGCTTTGGAATATATGAAGAAAGGCATCATTTTGGACTGTATTTTATATTAAACAGCTTTTCCCACTGATAAAGACCTTCCCCACCACGATTCATACTCTAACAAAGGAATGAAGTAATAGATAAACAATCAAATGACAGAATTGTTCCTGTTTTTTCACTATTGCATATAGTAATTTATTTATTCATTTATTTGTATATTTATTTATTATTTGTTTTTTCATCAGTATGCCTCCAAAGTAAAAAGTAAAATAAATACATTTTAAAAAAATAATTTCATTTTCTGTGAATTAACATAAACATTTTGCTTCAAAATTATTATAGGAGGGTTACAGAATAATTACAATGAGCTAACGTTTTTCATAATTATACACATTTATTTCTTACAGTTTAAGTGAAAGATGTCTTTTATTTACTAAGACAGTAACAGTTATTACTGGCACACGTGTGCCAATTGACCCAAAGACTGTATATGAAAGATGCACATAGCCACTGCAAAGTCAGCCCAGTAGCTGGCGAAGTCCCACTATGCCTGAAGCTGAGCATTGTACTGTTTTTACTGTTTTCAAACAGGACAGATCATTTCACAGAGAAACAGAGAAGCTGAACGGGGACATAATTTACCTAAAATAGCTTAGATTATGGTTAGTAAGGGCAGTTTTAAACAAGCGGGAGTAGTCTGTTTATTTTGTCAAAGATTTCTATGCAAAACTATGATTTCCAAACAGAGGAGGCGCCTCCTGCTGGCCATTAGAAAGAAGTGATGTTTAAGACACTTTTGTTTTGGTTTACTTTTTGTACTCAGAAGCTACGTCTATCTTTATCAACAAATTTTCTTTGATCACTTTTCCATTTTTTAAGCAGTGATTAGTCTTAGCACGGGCAGATTCCAAGAAATTGTCCTAACTGAGACAATAAAGTAAAATACAATAAAACAAAAACGGTAGCAAAGTTGCACATCGCACTGGCAAAACACACACACACAAAAAAAATGCTCGCCTTTTCACTAATTAGTGGCACATGAAGTTGCTTTGATTTCCACACATCTTTGTCGGCGATGTAAACACATTTTTTTTCCGCCTTAAAAAAAAAGAAGGGGGAAAAAGGTTGGTTTGAAACTTAACTTTGACACAGGCACATTTGTTCTCTTCTTCTTCATCTTTTATAAGGGGGAGCGTGTATCTGCTCGACATGGGCCCTCACTCTCTGTTGATGGCGCTGATGGTGGTTGCCACAGCAACTGGGGCCTATGCAGCCGAGGAGGAGAATGAAGTGGATTACGGGTACTGGAACTACAGAGAGGGAGGTATAAATCACAAGCCTGTGTTTGATCTATTCTGTTTGGAGATACGGAGCCCATAAATCACTGTGCGTTTGAAGCCGTGAGCTATGGCAGCTGAATGAAACGCAGCAATCCGAGACACTTCAGAGAAACAGTTCTTGAACAATTAAAGCACACGCTTTCTTCATTTTCATGATTCATACAGGATGTTTTGTTGTTCCATAAATTGAAGCCTGATGGTGTCACGCTTCGCTTTCAGCTGAGAGCGTGAATGTGGCCTCAGTGCGCAGTGTGACCAGAGTTTTAGATGCCTGGGGAAAACGCATCTTCAGTGAGATCAAAACTCTGCTGCACTCACAGCCCAGCACGCTGCTGCCCGACTACTCCAGGTGGGCCTAACCTTTATCACCCATCATCATGATGTCTAATCAGCCTGAGGTTTGTTTACTCAGTTTCTGAGGATTAGACAAAAGAGTCGCTTTTATGTGATTAGATGACTACTGTTTAACAGTATCTGCTTTTAAGGCAAATGTTTATTTCTTCAGCATCGTTTGTTGGCAAGAAGAGTTCACTCTGTGTTTTTTTATTTTTATTGAGGCTTGTTTTAGTCAGCCTGGGAGATTTCATATTTTATTAAGACCATGTGAACGCATTTCCCATTACTTTGTAGGGTACACCAATGCCCTGCTTGTTGACTGCTTGTTAATGCAAACCTCTAACTAGACAATCAAGTCTGTGCATTTAGGGACGTAGACATGGTCGAGGTGGCCTGATAAAGTTCAAATCAAGCATCAAAATGAGGAAGAAAGGTGATTTAAGTGACTTTGAAAGCACGGTTATTGATGCCAAATGGCTGGTCTGAGTGTTTCAGAAACTGCTGATCTACTGGGATTTTCCCCCACATAGCCATCTCCAGGGTTTACAGAGAATGGTGCACAAAAGAACAAATATCCAGTGAGTAGCATTTTTCTGGATGGAAATGTCCTGTTGAGGCCAGGGATCAGAGGAGAATGGCCAGACTGCTTTGAGCTGATAGGAATGCAACAGTGGCTCAAATAAACACTCGTAACAACCAAAGTATATGCAAAAGAGCATCTTTTGAACTCAGCAGAAGACCATATCTGTCAGCTAAGAAGTTGAGGTAAAATTAAGGCTAATATTTGCATTGCTTGAGTCTCAACTTCTGCTGTGAAATTTCAATGGCAGGATCATGAAAGCATGAAAGCGTGAATCCATCCTACCGTGTATCAATGGTTTGGGGCTGTAGCTGCTGGTGGTCTAATGGTGTAACTGTATTTGGCACACTTTGGGCCCCTTAGTACCAACTGAGCATTGTTTTACACGACAGTATTGTTGCTAACCGTGTCCATCCCTTCATGACCACAGTGTACCAATCCTCTGATGCTGCTTCCAGCAGCATAACACACCATGTCATAAAGCCGACATCATATCAAACTGGTTTCTTGACACTGAGTTCATTGTGTTCAAATGGCCTCCAAACTCACCAGATCTCAATCCAAGAAATCTGCAGCAGCTGTCTAATGCTATCATGTCAATATGGACCAGGCAATAGCAAGATATGCCCAGAAAGTTTCCACCAGTGCATTATGTATATACTCACCATTTTATGAACTGGATTACTTAAATTAAACTTTAGCTGAACTGAAAAAAAAGAGCAAGTTTTTATTCTAAAGTGAGATATGAATGAACTGCCACAAATGTATTTTGGGAGCATCAAAAGTCACGAGAGAGTAAACCAATCCAATTTGAAGACGAACAGGAGCATTTCTTACTCTCACCTCAGCCTGTCTTTGCCTCCTTTGTCTCCTGTAACCACACAGATTGCTTTGGATCAAGTCTTTCAAGACTTTATCCACAGTCATAATTAATTTCATACAGCGCTCCATATGTGTGAGCGGTCCTCTGAAGTTAACCGTCCTCTGTTCCTCCTGCAGGGTGCGCCCTCTGTCCGAGTCTGTCAACGACCTCTTCAGGGAAGTCTCTCTGCTGCACCGACGCATCGCCGAGCTCTCTCATCGCCTAGCAACGCTGGAACCATTTCTCCGTCGCTACGGCTACCAGGGGGAGGATGGGGAGGATGAGGAGGAGGAGGCGGCGGAAGGCAGGCGGGCTCACAGCCTGAAAGGGAAGGTGGCGAGTCTGGCCCGATACACCCCGAGGAGCGCAGTGAGCGTGAGCCCGCCCAGAGGGAGCAGGGTGGTGAGGAGGAGGCGGGTGAGAGTCCTGAAGAATAGGGGAGTGAAGCTGGTCAAGAGTGACACATAGATGGATGGACAGAGTTGGGGGCGGGGGCGTGCGACGGAAAGAGGGAAAAAGTTGGAGGCTTTGTTGGGTTTACCGAAACGAATTATAAATCCCTTTATAAACAGTGTAAAGTTTCTACATATGCAATATAACCTCTGATTTTTATTAGTGAGAGACTAAAATTCTTTAATAAACTGTTATCACCATTTCATTGCGGTTTTTGCCTCATCAGTTCCACTTCTCATTCTCTCTTCTTTTATTTTATGGATCACCTCAACTTGGGAAAAAACCTTACACAAACCTAATTGCTGTTCCAGAAGCTCTCTGCTACTTTAGCCGCTCTGTATCTAATCCGTGTAGATTGATTAGATACAGAAATAATGTGACGGGATAATCCAAAAAGCTGTCCGCTATCAAGGACGGTTGAGAGCTAAAGAAACTGATCACTAAACAAAACCGAATACATCAGCCAACAACTTTGCACTAAATTATCTTCTTGTTGTTAGTGGCTGTTTTATGTTTATTTAAGGTTCACTTTCAAAGGGCTATTTATAGAAAGGTTAGAAATCATGCCTAACGAGTAGCACAATGTCTAGAAATAAAATAACCATTACATCACTTTTAAGCCACGTGATTCCTATTGTTTTTATTAAAGAGCATTCCAACCCCCCCAAACGAAGCAATACTCCCACGCCACCTCCTTATTGGATTGAATATAATATATTACAGCGCGCAAAATGCAAGGATGGTGTGCGCGTAAAACAAGAAGAAGAAAGACTTGTTTCATTAGGTTATTGTCAAACCTTTCTCTGGCATGCCCCCACTTAAGGAAGTCGAAAGAAGTTCACACCCCACTTTTTTTTAAGTCTCTCGCACTTTAAAAAGAGAGGGTCTCTATTTGATTTGACTGAAATAAAGGTGCTTATCATGATAACCAACACAGCGATAGTCTACATGCAGACAGCACAAGTCCTTGAAGTTCACAGTCGGGTGTAGCATCTAAAGGATAAGGACACATTATTTTTCCCACATATCTGTAACTAGGCATGGACAAATGATTTCAGGGAGAGCGAGGAGTTCTTATGTGAGGAGGAACAAGCAGAATAATTACATAATGATTTTATGTAAGAAATCGAACAGAAGCATGAAAATCGTCGGGGTTTCCGTCTTTCTTCTAGACCAGAGTAACTCACCGTGAGTCCTGCCTGCAGAGGACATAATAAAAATGGAGGTTTGTAGATAATTTGGCAAAGTTTTTTTTAAATGCCCAAAACAGGAAAAAATACACCCTTAAAATAAATCCACAGCGCAACTAATTTTATTCATGGAAACATTAAGTGTGCGTTACTTGATTTAATATTCAAGCCTATATTTATTACACAAATAACCTTTGAAAGGCAGACACCTAACCGCACACATAGGGCTGACGGTGAGAGGCGTGGACGTCTGCAACACTGCAGACGAAGGCTGTTCTCCTGGTACCTGTGCGTGTCCCAACAAGGCGGATGCCCTGTTTTTGCCACAGGGTGTCAGTGCTCGTCTGCCGCCGTAATCACACGCGGCTTTACACCGATTCACGGAGGCTGATCTTCATTTATTTATTTATTTCAGCTGAAGTCCAGGAACGACCCTCGTGGGCCCAGCAGGGGCTGCCTATTATTTTCTAACATAATTATAATGTTTGTTTGCGTATGGTGATCGTGTGTGTGCGTCTTGAGTGCAGACAGCCAACTTTATGCCTTCATTAAAACTTTGCCAAGTGTTTCTACAGCAACCAGCTTCTCCCTACTCCTCTTCTACAACTTCACTTATCATCCTCATCTCATACTGCAGGGTGGCGTGTCCATTCTCTCCCTTTTTTCTCACTTTCAACTTGTAGCTGCACGCTAATTCCTTCCTTTTTTAAAAATCTTCCACCAGTGATCCCCCCACCCCCATACTGTATATCAAACCACCACACCTCTCTTTCCCCCCCTCCTCTCCCTGCACGCCCCCTTCCCTCTTCGCTGCTACGTGTGGGCGTTCAGCTCAGGCTGTACTTTCCATTTTGGTACTGTATTGTCAATGCATTGTTGCATCCAATCCAGTTAAGATGCCGTGGGAATACTGTATAAATCTCCCTCCCCGTCTCTCTTTCTACACCCCTCCCCATCTCAGCAAAAAGAGCCAGTTGCTAGGTAACAGTTAATTGTCAAGAAGTAGTTACATGTGTTGCAATGCATCCTGGGGTTGTTGGGTTGATGGAGGGATCGAAGAAGTAAGCAAAAAAAAAAAGGCTGATGTTTTTCTTTTTTTTTTTCAGAAGCTGATTAACTTATGAAAAGGTTATTTCTACCTATGCCTCACCTTGCTCTGTTCAACCATCCAGGACTGCAGCTGTTAAAAAAAACCTTCCCTCCAAATCTGTAGGCAAGGCATCGGTACATTTTCAAACCGGCTGGTTTCTTTAAATAACTCCTGTTGCTGGACAAGAGTAAAGAGAGAGTCTGAAGAGTAAGGGGAGGGGGAGAGAGAGGTTTTTGGGGGCTTTGATCTCTGCTGCTCGGTTCAGTTTGCATCACTTCTCCTTTCCCTCAATATATCTCCCATTATTTTTTGTTCTCCTTATCTCCTCTGCCTCTCTCATGCCTCTTTGTGGTTTTTTTCTTCCCACTGGAAAACAGAGAATGACAAGCAAAAGATGCAATGAAAGAGCAAAAAAGATGGCATTCTGCAGCAGCCATAATGTCACAGGACCGCACATGGACACAGCAATGTGATCCCTTCATGTGACATCACGGTCAACCTACAGACATGCACATAAACTGCAGGAGAAAAAGAAAAGACCAACCAGCTGAAATTTCTTATTTTTTATTAATACTTAACACTTTTATTCCAAAGAGACAGAAGAATAATATTTCTCAGCACTTATTTTCACATTGACTGTGTTTAATCTCATTTTTCAATATTACTAAATATTCAATCAAATTTGAAATACTCTCTGCACACAAGTAATTTCTCTCCATACAAAAAAAATGCAAGGATGAACTAGATTTTTTTGACATATGTACATTTTTCACAATCTGTACAGCTCGGGAATAGATTTGTTCGATCTCCTCTGTGACCAAACACAACATAACAGAAGATTTAGCTAAAGAGGGACAAAAAAAGAGACCACACCTCTGTAAAAATGCAATAGATAATCTATTGTGCTTTCTGGGTAGCAATTATTGGCGGTGGTTTACGATCTCCCCTCGCGAGAAAAAAAAAACAGCCTTCTTAACTGGTCAAAAAACAACAAAAAAAACCCCAAAACGCAACACTCGTTAAATGTGTGCACTATCTGTGTGATAATAAATGACTGCACGTATCCTGGCCTGAAGTCATTACAAAAAGCAGTTCTGCATTGGGGATCTCAGAATGAAAGATTTATCCCAAATAGATGTACTCTCTGCTGTTGTTTTGTACAGGTTTTTATCAAAAGTCCATGAGCGTGAGGTAAAGTATTTACATACAGCTTTATAGTACATGTACAACAAACAGCTATATCTCTCAGACGCACTCTGTCTCCCATATGAGCACACACAGAGGTAATCAAGCGTATGTTTTCAGGCACATACAATAACAGAAATAATGAGCTATATTCAAAAGGGAAAAAATCGTTGAAATGAGAGGAAAAAAAAGTTTTTTTTTAAGTGACAGCGAGTGTGTAAAGCAAGAACTGAGCCACAAAGTATCAAGAAAGTTATATAAGGTTAACAGTAAAAAAAGAAAAGAAAAGTGTCTTCTATCTTTACCATAGTGAAAAGTTTTACTCAGATTCGGCATTTGAGTGAAACTGAAAAATTTTGACTTTTAGATCGCTCTTCTCTTACAAAAACACACACACACACACACACACACACCTATAGTACTACATGGATCATCAGTACCAGTGAAAGTGATAAAATTCCAAATATCATTCAAAAACACACATTTTTTGGGCTAAAATTGAAAGTTAAAAAACAGAAATAAAGAAAAGTGTATACATGCAAGTGCTTACAAACACTGGACACCCCCCGCCCCTCATCATCACCCTTGTATCATACATACTGACTTGTCCACCAAGGGAAGGAAAGTCTTCTAAAAAATTGACCGGGATGTTCTACAAACTAAGTATTAGATTCATTCAGACAGGATTGTGCTTTGTAGATATCAAAATTTGGTTTGGCAACATGACTTCAAGTCAAACTGGACCAGTGACTTTAAGTAGAATATACTTTTCATGAATAATAATACAATTTAAAGGACAGAGAGAGCAGGAAACTTAGGAAATACACAACTTAGTTTTCACCTTCAGAGCAGAGCAGAGATCATCTGAGTGTCTGATGTGGATTTGGAAGCTGCCTGTTTTTTTTTTAGCAACATAAAAATAAGTCAATCGATAATAAAGGTGGTGTTTTTCACACAGCGTCCCACCTTATTTTAGTGCGCCTACATCTCTTTACTCTGTTTTCCCCCCTTACAAAAGTCTGCAGTTGACACAATCCACACAGGACCTTGAACTTGAGGGCCAATTCTCTTCTTCATCAAAAATCTCAGCATGTGAAACAGATTAGGGCCGGGTGGAGGGATAAATCAGGGCTACAGTACATACTGAGATTTCTTTTTTATGTTTTATTTGAGGGATTTGTTAATGATGAGTGTAGAAAGGATGACCGAGAGCACAGAGGGGTACATTTATTATATATCCAGGTCCACTGCAGGATAATAACCTGGAGGAAAAAGCTGACATGTTGCTAATGTAGATTAGAAGGTTGATATTATGAAGCTACAGTCAATTAGCTTGGGTTAGCATAAACTGGAGACCAACCAGCAAGCCCAGGGCTGAAAAATGAAGCTGAATTTGATTTCTATTTCCTTTAATGGCGTTTCGAGGTAAACAATTCCCTATAGACTTCCATATTAAGTTGCCTGACTTTACATAAAAAATTAATTTATTAAAAAAATAACAGTTTTTGGTCTTTATAGCTTATTTTTTCTTTTATAAATTGGAAGAGGTTCTTTTGTATAACTCATCCATTTAAATTTAATAACATTTTATATTTAGCCAACACATAATTTGCTGTTTGGAATGACAGGGGGAGGGGCTAGTCTAAGCTAGGCTACTAGCTGTGTGCTAGGGTTAACTTCAGCTAATTCAGTAAACCCGACATTTTGACAGTTTTTGTGGCTTTTGAAGCAATTTTAATAATATTAGTAAAGAAAGCACATGCTGTAACAAACTGTCCAAACCATGTGGTATTTTATTTCTATGTTACTGAGCTCTTATCAGAATCAGAATCAGAATGGGGTTTATTGCCAGATGTTGAGGTTTACAACATTAGGAAATTGCTGCGGTAAAGAGGTAAAGAGCAGTATGCCTACAATGAATTATATGTCCAGTGAATAGATTCACCATGCTAACAGTCACTTCTGCTCCCAGAAAGAAATAAAAACAGACGATGAGATCAATAATACTAGGATTAAGGCTTCAAAACAGGAGTATAAAACAGTAGTCACTGTCTTGCTAATAAACCAGAACATCAATGATGTAGTAGGCTTATGAGCCCTACAAATGTGACCCTGACCTTGAGCACTATCTGGATGATTGATTAGGGGATCACTGTGTGCACATTTCACTGAAATCTAACTAATACTCTCGGAGGAGTAGCGATTCTTTTGAATTGTGGATGGATGCTTTTCCGTGGCAGAAGCTTATTGGACCTTTGGCTGGATGTGCTAAAAATGGAAGTTTCTGGCATGGCAACAGCTTACAAGCTCTCTGAAAAAGTATTTATGTCAATTTGAGATAATTAAACTAATAGGATACAACATGTTATTAGTGAGCCTTAGAGGCACTGATATGTGGATTTTATTATTCCAAGATAGAGCCAGGTTAGCTACTTCCCCTTGTTATCTTCAATCTTTATGCTCAGCTAAGCTGACTGCAAACTTTTTTTTAAATGTACAGATCCTCTGAAAAGTGTCTTTTAAACTGCGGTGGCACTGTTCTGAGTTATGAGATAATTATGTGGGACTGTGTATTAAAAAAAATTCACGAGCCCGCTGTGGTCGTTGACACCTGCACAATACAGCGATAAACCCCACTTGCCATTCCTCAAATGTGACTATCTAATGTGGCAGGCAAGGCTTGTAACAGTAATCATAAAAAAATTAACTGCTCATACCAGAAACAGAGGCCTCTCTCTGAAAGTCCATTATGTTCCTGTCCTGAACAGAAAAACTGTCACGGCCAATTGAGCCAGACCCAATGAAACGCCACGGCAGCAACAAGAGGACATTAAATACGATTTACACATGATTAATGGATAGTTGACTTCTGGGTCATCTGTTATGAGGAGGGGAGGAGTGATGAAGCTTGTGGAGGTAAATGATTTCAAGGAAAATTACTTGTGGTTAGATTAACTGTGGCGTTAATACAAGAAGACGATTCTGCATTTAAACTGTGCGATCCTGCCGCTGCTTTCTTTTATTGGTCGGGGATCAAAGTGCAAATTTAAGCTTCCTCCGTGTCTAGCATTGTGTTATACAGTCAGCTAAACACCTCGAACTCTGCTCTCATATTGGAAATGGTGACTTGGATGTTCAGTTTTCAAACCAATTGATTAATTACTCGCAGGTGAATCTGTCTTTCCAACAGAAGATAGATGGAGAATCAGTATTAGTCCTTTAAGGCACATCCAGCTCAAAATGTGAGACCCATTTGGAACTGCCAGGCAGAAAGAAATGACAGCAAAACGGCAAATCAGTATGATGATGTCGTTTCTGCAGCTGAGAAAAAAAAGACCTTTGCAAATTTTCCAAGTACACACGATGTACTCAGCAAATCATGCCTTTCACGTACACTTCACAGCAATCAAAAGTGAGAAAAGTAAAAGAAAACAAAACAAAAAACATGAAGAATTGATAGCAAAGAAGAGTCCAAATTACAGGAACCCCCCCTCACCCTCACCCCCCACGAAAAAAAAGATCTGTACCGACATCGGGTCTATCAGACTCCTGTAAATTGGTAAGCTAAGAAAGAATCAACATCATACAAATATGTAACATGAACTATTCAAATAAATAAACTTTAAAAACAATCCAAACCGATCATCATTAAACACTGGAATAATATTCAATAATATTATTAACATTATCAATACAGTTATTGTTAGTGTACCCTGTGACTTCAGCAGAAGTGTTGATTTCTCATTCATGATTGTATTTCCGTTGCTAAACAAAACGTTTGTTTTGGTGTTGAGGAGCTGCAGGAGGGAGGGAAAGACAAAGAGCATGTGACGAGAGCAGAGGCTGGAAATTTGATTTCACCCCCCCTTCCCTACTACTTCCCTCCCATTCCTCCCTCCCTCCCTTTAGATCTTTCACTGAGCATCGGAGCAGCACCAGAATCCTCTCTTCTCATTAAAAACTTGTCTCCCGCCGGACTTCACCACAGCTTAGCCGGCAGTGGCCTGTGTGCATTGTCCAAATTCTTTCCATTTAGTGGAGTGAGAACAGCACACACGCGCGCGCGCACACACACATACACACAATTGTGCCTTGTCATTTTCTTCACGCAGAGAGGTCATCAGCCTGTGCTGTTTCTGCTTTTTCCTCTTCCCCTCATTTTCTTCGCCCACTTCAACTCCTCCCTCTCGCCTCTCTCTTTCTTCCACTGTCTTCGCTCTCAAACGTCTGACTCAATGCTGGAGAGCTTTTCATAAACGTGTCCATTGCTGGCACCGTTGAATGGTCTCTGTCCCTGCCCCAAACCTAACGTGTCCCTGCCCCCAGGCAGTAGCTTGTTGCCCCCGTGGTGGTTCCCCATGGGCCCTCCCACCCCGCCCAGACACAGCTCTTGGGGGAACCTGGGGGCCACATTGGACATCACCCCAGCTGTGGCGGATGCGGGCAAATAGGAAGTTGCTCCCATGGAGCTGCGGAAGTCCCCTCCTCCTCGGCTGTTGTTGAGAAGTTGCTGCTGCTGCTGCTGTTGCTGCGTCTGTGGCTTTTTGATGTAGTACGGTTTGGCACCGTGTAAAAGACACTGGTCGTCGCCGAAGGTTGGGATGAAGGGATTCTGGTTCACCTTATCTGGGTAGAGAGATTTAGACAAGGAGTAAGTCCCGGCCCCTCTGCTACCACCACCACCACCACCACCACCACAGCCCCCACCTCCCATCATAGCTCTATCTCTGTCCCTCAGGTCTCTTTCCCCCACCGACCGCCGATGCAACCCACCTTCGCCTCCACGGAACAAACTGCAGGAGGAGCCTCCCTTGGCCCTATCCCCGCCTATCCCTCCAAACATGGGAGACTCTCTATCACCTGAATACCTCTCAAACATGTGAGCATAAGGGCTGGGGCCCTCCATGGAGCGATCTCTGTCTTTCAAGCTCACACTCCGGGGCTGTTGAAACTGCCCCCCAACGCCCCCACCCATCCCCATGCGACCTGCCCCCTCCCTCTGCAGGTCCACAAATGTGTCGTATGAGTGCTGCCTCCGTAACACCCTCCCGCCCGGCCCTAGCTTCCTGCGCTGTGCCTGAGTTTGTGTTTGGCTGGGTCCTACGCTACCCTTAACTCCAGTGAACATCGTGTTGTTATCCTCACTAATGTTATAAAGGTTGCTCGGCTGAATCTTACAGGAGTCACAGCGTTTGGATGTGGCGGAGCTGGGACGACTGCTGGTCCCCCCAACTCCACTAACTGGACAAGTACTGCCTCCTCCACTATGGTGGCACACACTGTGGCAGTTACGACACTCCCAGTCACCCCCTGCTATGCCACCCCCTCCTATCCCTGACACCCCCTTTTCCCAGCAGGTGTGGGCCTGCTGCCCTGCCGACACCGGACCAAGCCCATCCGATTTCTTTTCTTTACCTTTGAGGAAGTCTTCCACAGGTACTAAGCTTTTACAGATACCACCACCGCTACCACCGCCCACACCACTTCCACCCTCTTGCTCCCACATGGCCTTGCCCTCCTTGGAGCGGAACTGGTCCGCATAGAAATCCCTCAGGTTCTCTTTATCCCTGCGGAATAAGTAAGGTGAAGCATTACCCCCTCCTCCTCCCCTCTTCCGCTCCAGGGGTGGTGAGACCGTGCGGTGTGCCTGGGGCCCGTGGGGGAAGTGGTGGTGGACGGTGTGGTGGTGGGGTCTCCTCCTGAAGCCGCTCAGCTCTATCTCGTCCTGCTCCCGTCTGCACTTGGCAGAGGCTGGCCTCTTTTTCAGGCTGTCCCTGTACTGCTTACGCCGCTTGGCGTTTCCTTCCAGGTTGCCGTAGGTGACGGTGTGCGTGGAGATATCCGACACATCAGAGCGAATGTTCCCATCGTCACCCCCTGAGCCTCCCCCACCCCCACAGTACCTGTCGTGCCCCCCGATGAGCCCCGTGCTGGATGCACCTCCTTTGAAAGAAAACCTGCCGTACACATTGCTGCCCTTGAACCCACCCTGGCTGGAATCCGCAGGGGTGTGGCCAGCGATCAGGTCAAATTTACTGGTATTCCTGTGAGTCATGGAGGGGCGGGGCTGGGTGGTGAAGATAGGCGCTACCCCTCCCCCCAAACTGTCGCAATCGAACATGCCCCCCTCCAACGAGCTAGCGCTGCCTAAGCTACGCGGCCTATTTGGCGGGGGGCCGGACATACCCAGAGCCGGGTGGTGGTGCCGGTAATGGTCCTGGTACAAGTTGCTGTCCTTCAGGGGCAAGTTGCCAAAAGTCCTCTCCACCTCGCTGATGTAGTCACTGAACATGTTGTCCTCTGGCATGTAGGGTGGCGCAGACTTGCAGTCTACAGGGTGACCCACCAGGCTGCGCCGGTGCTCCTGGATATCGTATATAGCCGACTCACGGCCGCTGTGGCTATATTCCAGGGCGGCGTGTGGAGAGCCGTTAACGCCCGGAACGGCAGTCATGTCCTTGGCAGTGCGGAGCAACCGCAGGATGTTCGAGTGAGTGTTGTTCATGTTCTTCTTTATGGTGGATGAGGGGGAGTCTATGGTGGACTTGTTTTCCTCGATTTGGACTCCATGGATGCAGCTGTAGATACCCTGCAGATTGATAATGAGAAGAAAAGGGAAGGTAGAGAGAGATAAAGAGAGGGTGAGACCATGGAAGGGAGAAAGAGTGAGTGTGATAAGGTATGACTCCCAAGAGAGATCAAAATAACAGCAAAATGTGTGGCAGGAGTAAGGAGTCAAGAACCAGAGGAGGGTTTAATGTTAAGAGAGACGGAGGCAGATACCAGACACAGAGACAGACAGAGAGAGGGAGAGAGGGAGAGGGAGGCAAACAGAAACAGGCAGAGGCAGAGAGGTTAATGCATTGCCATGTTCTCTATGACCACCCTCTTGTTTACACACTATTAAACAGTAATAGGGTCTGAGTTCATAAATGAATTTTCTCTGGGGAACGACGAGGACCCTCACAGCTGCTGCTCAGCCCTCAACCTCAGACACAGAGAACTGAGTGAGAAGAGACAGAGCAGATCAGAGCCTTAATTGATATCACAAGGGGAGCAAGTGAGTCAATAGGTTTGATCAATGTCATTTAAATTTAGCAGACACTCGCCTTGCTGTCTTTCTACTTACTTGTTTCTCTTTATAAACAACAGGGATCGATCACTTTTGTCTCACAGGTAAAAGATATAACCACTGACTAAATTTTACTCATAAGGTCACCATCCATCAGTGTGTGTGTGTGTGTGTTTGCTATGGTTGGTTAGTAGAAGCAGCATTTTCATGTGAGCGGAAGATTTTGCGAGTGGAGTCAAACAAGCATATTTAAATGGGGGCTGGGGGAATCTCTGGTTTAGGCAACAGCCAACTCTGAAAGGTCGAGGACGCACTACCCACCAGCCAGTGTGCAGGCCAGTATTCCTCAAAGGCGTCAACTTGTCAGAAACAGTTTCCGTCGGCCTCTTAGTCACTTTCATGAATGCGATTCGTCAACCACCCCCACCCCCTCTTTTCCTTTATGCCTCCATTCTGTCTTTGGGTCTGCCTTATCTCTGTTTCCGGGTGCTTTGGTGAGCAGCAGCCGCTCCGATGGGATTGTCTGTCTTTATCTGTCTGCATCTATCGCTACTACAGCTGCAGTGAAAGGTAATGAAACACAGGTTCTAGGCACACCACTGTGTCTGTTCTCTGCTACCCTTTGTCCTGTTACCAGTTTTATTCTTTTATCATGACTGTTGCTAATTTATCTTTTGATCTGTCTCTGAATTTTCTTAGCCTCTTGCTGTCCCATCACTTGTCACATTCTTGCTTTATGTGACCTGCCCTGCCATTTGGACATATTTCTCCTTTCTCGCAGCGCAGCTACAATCTTCAAACAGGCATGGAAATGTATGACAGACATCTGCTTGACTAAACCGCTCTTGAGTTGTAGGAGACAATTCTGAAATTTGTCTGCAACTAGAATTTATTTAATTCAACAAGTTACAAGCTCTTCTCACGCTTTGTAAAAAAAAAGAAAGAAAAAGAAATCTAACACAGATGGAGGTTGCTACCATTTCAAAAACACAGAAGACAGTGTGCTTCAGTAGCGCTTATGGCCTGCACTCTCTTTTATTGTCCTTCTGGTCATTCTGAGTAGGTGTAAACCAGATTACCTTACAATTAGAAACACTTTCATCCTTAAGACCAAACCCATAAACAGCAGTGTCCCTTTTTCCTGGGCAATAATAACTAAGGCAATTTGCATACAACAGCAACCTGCTTCTTAAAAGGTAACATTATGCAAATGCTTGACACTTCAAATGACTATTTATATGGACCCAATTTACACGGGGAGGAGGTGACAAGGTAAAAAAAAAGGTTTCAGCTTCTCTCAGGTTTCATTTTTAGCATGCTAACTCCCTCTGCTTACAAACAAGCACGGCACAATGAATGACTTCCAGGAGAGAGGCTCTGAAAATGTGTCCAAATCTTAATGATTTCTGTGTCTCGCTTCTTGACGATGGCTCGCTTTTCACCTCAGCTCCAAGTACAGGTATTTCTAGCAGACAGAAGCACATTTGCTTTTCAGATATGGATAACAAACAGTTTGTGTCAAGCCTCTGAAATGCCTACTTTTTGTGTTCATTTGTTATTTCCAAAGAACCAATCAATTCCATTCAATTCAGTTTTATTAATGTAGCACCAAATTACAACAATAATTGCCTCAAGGTGCTTTATATTGTAAGGTAGAGACCCTACAATAATACAGAGAAAACAGAGAAAACACCAACAAGCATATGACTCCCTGTGCTCATGCCCCTATGAGCAAGCACTTAGGTGACAGCAGGAAGGAAAAACTCCCTTTTAACAGGAAGAAACCTAGAGCAGAACGAGGCTGTCATCGACGAGGGCCGGTCATCTGCCGTGACCGGTTGGAGATGAAGGGAGTAGGATGTAACAAAACTGATAAAAAATACAGGATAAGCCATTTGTGTTAGAGTTGATGGGCGTTATCGGGTGTTTAGCTGATGACAAAGTGTCTCAGTACTTCTTTACAGTCATATTTGCAGAGGCTGGAAATTTTTTATTTTTTTTAAGTTTTCCTGGGCTTTGTTTCTCTTTTTTGTACTTATACCTGGCCTGCTGAGAAGCACCTGCAGGATCGAACATCAGGGCCATGAAGCGTCCTTTCTTCTTTTTTCTGTTTTTGCACTGACATGTGAACAGCAGAGCTTCAACATCAACATATTGACTTGTCATCATAGAAAAGACAAAAATGCACCCAAGTTCACTCAGATTTCTTGTCTTACTGTACTGATCATGTGATTTAGCACAGCATTTGCTCCATGCTCTTTAGGAAGAGCTGCTGTTGTCGCTCCTGGATGCTGTAACGTTGCATAACTTCTCATATGTGTAGTCTAAGTGCTATCTTTTGAAGCTGTTTTTCACCATTTCATGTGAACATGCAGTTCTGGTAACCATTACAATTAAAGTTATGGCTTTCTCCCTGTTAAGTGTGACAGAGACCTCGAATTAAATGCCAAATAAGTTCCCCAGAGGTGTTACCAAGATGGCTGCCAGAGGGTAAGATCAGTTTCTGGAAGGACATTTGTTGCCTATGTTATTTATTTAAGATGCAGCTGTTGTAAACCCATATATCAGTGCTTTCAGAGGTCAGTTATGTTACTGCCCTGCAATGATCTCTAAAGTAATCCACCAATAAAGTAAAATAGGATTTTTTCTTGTTGCATTAATTCCACTAAATAAAATATGAAATAGATGTTAACTAACAAAAGTGACACTGAAATGCACATAATTGGATAAAGGATAAACACCTTCTTTGTCTATGACTGGCAGTATTAAATTGAGTTTGAATAGATAATAAAGGGCTCTAGCAGCTATCTGGAGTATTTTTTTTATATCACTAGAATTTGTTTTTGTTGTTAACAACAGCCTGAGCTAAAAAAAAAAAAAAAAAAAGAAGCCGCAGGTAGCTCAGGTGAGTCATCGCATCTCCCTGACTGACTCCATCCACCTCAACCACAGCCAGTGGTTTTAAAACAGCCACTCCTGTGATCTTTCTGTCAGAAGGACAGAGGTCAGACCTAAAATAAAACACGAGCACACTCACTCTGCTAATGGAAAAGGTGAATCCGGGCTTTCCAGAGCACACGCCCATGAAGCAGAAGCGCAGCTGCCAGTAGAACAAATGTTCACAGATGAAGGTGATGAATGACAGAACCATGGCAGCCCCGAGCATGTAGAAGACCCCTGCCATGTTGTCCACGTCCAGCTGACTGCTCATCACCTCGTTCTTCTCATTGTGGCAGATGCCCGTCAGCCAGAGGGCCTCCAACTCCTCCATCTCACCTGGAGACACATACACACCGGTCAAAAGCGCTGGTCAAGTGTGAAATGCAGATGGGTTTGTAGGTGTCTAAATGTATAAATATGTGTACAAAACAAGACGGCACTTATTTGGTTTTTTCTAGATGGGCCATTGTTGCCAAAAACAGCTCAGGTCTCATGTACATGCAACAAATGTCACGTTCTATTATTCTGACTGAATGCCCCCCAGACAAGCCTCCTCATTAAGGACTGCTTATGCAAGGCTAACCCCTTTGTTGTGTTGGTGGGGGGGGGGACCAAAAATACAACTGCCTGCTGGGACTCAGCAGTCCTAGGAGAGGAAGTGTGCATGGTCATGTGAGAAGGGTTTCCGTCTAAAAACTGTGTCGCCGCCAGTTCCGCATCCCCGGGGAGATTACTAAAGGGGGAGGACACGTCCAGAGAGATTTGTTAGATCTGTGTATGAGCTTATGGTGTGTATAAGGTATTTTCCTGCTGCTTACATAAAACTATTGTGTGTGTGAGTGTTTGCACACATAGGTGTGGTCGTGTGCACTGTGTTTGTATCCAGAGGGGTCAAATTCTGCTTTTCTACCAGATTTGATGGGTGTCACAGAAGTACACACAAGTCCTTCAACACTAGTGTCCTGATGATTAAATACAGCGAGATAATGGCCCTGTTTTATAGAACAATAGAGTCTGCATCAGGAGGTTGGAGCGGTCGAGGGAGAAGTGGTTCACACAATATCAGATTTTCCCCACACAATTACGATTGCTGTGCATTTATTGCAGTGTTTGTCAATTTACAGTGAACAATACTAACAAATTAACACCAATAAAGTCCAATAAGAACTTTTTGACTCCACTATTCTTCCTAATGAGGCAAATAGTAAAAACGAAATAAATAAAAAGACATGGATAAACAAGTATGAACAAACATTGTGTACCCACTGCTGAGTTTACATAGAAAATATCACGAAGCAGCAGAGCACAGTGACTTTGTTCAAACCAGTGCTCGGTGGTTCTGGATTATTTACGCTTGTATCATATGCACATTTTTAAAAATAATTGCTGGTATTTTCAACACACGCAGATTACATTGTAGATCATTTAGGAGTTTTGTGTTTTGCACTTTAGAAAACATATCAAATGTTTAAACAAAGAAAATGTAAGAACAAAATAAGGTCATTTTGAATTTGATGGCAGCAACATCACGAGTTGAGTCCATTATTATCTGCATAATAATGTTGCTCTTAATTAAACCTATATATACCTTTCAGCATCAATGGTGCCTTTCCAGTTCATTAGACTCTAACAAACATGTTCCCATCCCAACACATAACATCCCAACACTATGTGACAAATCGTCAGTATGTTATGCGCTCGGAGGCATGAGAGCTGTTTGGAATCACTTTGGAAAACACGATCTGATAGGGTTAAGGTTTTGGTTAAGGATTAAGGTTATAGTTAGGCCTGGAATGGAGGGCTGGAGCCTCTGCTCTGGAAACGGAGATGTGTTACCGCCACAAGCGGTAATCTCTTAGATTCAAATGAGAATCCAGATCGTCTCAAAAGGATGTGGAAGGGTACCTTTCGCGTTACTATGCAATGCCTCGGGCCGTTACAAATCGTCGGTATGTGACACGTTGGGAATGAGAATGCTCTAACACCAGATTCAGGCTTTTGAACTGAGCTCTGATTACAAGCCAGATGGAGCCTCTTCTCTTTGGACTGGAGAATGCAGAATTCATGTTTTACGAAAAGAATCTTAAATTCAAAATTGACATTTTCCACTTAGTCTTATTACATTTTCAAAGAGCTCAGGTCAAAAGAAGACGGCGGTGTTTCTGGATCATTTTCATATATGACTACGTTTTTGCAACATACATTTTTAGATGACGCAGTCGTCTCACAGACACTGATTTCTGGAAGTGTTTCTGAGTCCGTGCAGTGATTTCTATGACAGAATCATGCAGTCCTGCCCGAGCAGCCAAAGATTACAAACAGTTTTGATTTATGGACGTGTCCCTTGCGCACAGAGATTTCTCCAGATTCTCTGGATGTTTTGCTGATACTATGTAATATACATGATTAGAACTTCAGTTTTGCAATTTTACATTGCAGAACAATATTCTATAATTAGGATGAAGTTCCACAGCTGGCAGACACAGTTTTGTTTGCAGATTGGGGAATCTCTGTCCATCTTTGCCTCTGAGAAATTCTGCCTGTCAAACATACTCTCTTTATAGTTCAGTTCAATTCAGTTTTATTAATATGGCACCAAATCACAACAATACAACTTTATGCTGTAAGGTAAAGACCCTACAATAATACAGAGAAAACCCTAACAATCACATGTAGCCCATGTGTAATCACTTGCGTGACAGTAGAAAGGAAATATGCCTTTTAACAGGAAGAAACCTCCAGAAGAATGAAGCTCAGGGATGGGCGGCCATCTGCCGCTCGATGGTCCAATCATTTTACTGACTTGTTGAAAGTTCACCTAATTAGTTACAAAATGTTCCTCCAGCTGTTTCTTTTTAGTACCACTTAATTTTCCAGCCTTTTGTTACCCAACGTTTACTGCCAAATTCAAAATGAGCTAATATTTGTTTTATGAAATAAAAATGTCTCACTTTCAAAATGTCATGTTTTCTGCATTTTACTGTGAATAAAACATGGGTTTAGAATATTTGCAAATCGATGCATTCTGTTTTTAGTTACATTTTTCAACTTTTGTGTTCATTTAATTTTTGTTTGGGTGTATTGACGAAAAACTACTTTGGTTTAGGGAAAGATTGTTGCTTAGGATAAAATATTAACCCTGCATGTTAAAAAAAACAAAATATGCATGTCATCTATGTCCATATGTCGAGGTGAGAGTAAGAGACACAGTGCCAATGAAGACGGCAAAGCTGTGCACGTGTTTGAGACTCCATTGATAAAACAAAAGTATTAGACTTGCTGGGACAAACAGTAGGTTGGTACATTAAGACCAAAATGAGCCTCAGTGAGGGATACAGAGCACTGTGTTATGTGGTAGTATTAAAGTGGGGGGCTGACAGTTTTTTCATGCTGATGAGTAACACACAGATAGTCATTGGATGGACTAAAACAAGGAGTATAACCTTTCAACTTGGGGAAATGCAATCCGTAGCAAGGTGATTTTTTTGGTGATTAAAGAACTACTTTCGTCACATCAACAGAGCTGAAACAATAGAATGAGCATCACGTCACATTAGGGCAGAAAGATTTGGGAAATAAATGGCCTCAAAAAGGAAATTTAAATGATCAAAGTGGTGGGAGATTGCCTGAGAAATATTTGATAGAATAACCTACTTTTTAGACTGACTTGTGACTACAAAGCACAAATGGGAATACATTGATTCCCTTTAAATTTCCAAACAGATGTTTAGCTCCAGCATGACTGATTCATCTAAACAGTTTGCAACAGCTCTCCAAACTGAATACTTACTGCTATTAAATCTGCATAGCTTGCGCTTTTTTTGTAGAATGTGAACCAAATTGATATATTAGATTAATGAGCAGAATTTATCATGTGAAAGAAATATCTATGATTAAAATTCTTCTCCTATTACTCTGCTTATTCTTATTTTTCATTGTTCCCACCCCACCCCTCTCCTCCACCTTTACCTGTTCCTCCTGATCCTGCATCATTCCTGGCTGTTCTGTATGCAGTTCCACTATTTCCTGTTGCAAAGCCACTACTGACCCCTTCCCCTCTGCATACAACTTGACTCAAACAGGAAGCAACAGAAATGAGCAAACATCGATGAGTCTGATCTCTTAACCTGTATGTGTGTTGACAGCCAAACAATCTGCAAGAGGTAATGAGAGGTAATGCTTGATGTGCTGGCCTCGTGTACACGGCTAGATTTTACTTCCATTTGGATATATTCGTGGAGATGTGTCACAACACTCAAGCATCCACACAGCTACATGTCACAATCACATCCTTTCACAAGCCAGCACTTTAATGTACGCCACTCGGGAAGTTCCCAACAGTGTGTGTCGACGTCTGGATCAATCTGACTCCGAACGATCTGATCCAAGGTGAATGTTCTCTCCGTACTGACCTCTTTATCCATCTCGCACGACACAATGGAAAGTGATAGCACCTGGAAGGCCACGTCTGTGTATGTATGAGTGTGTGTCAGCGTGCTGTAGAGTATAAGATCTGGCAGGTAGTGAGGTGAGCAGTGTGGAGGACATGCTATCAGTCGAAGTGGAGAAGGTGTATTCTCTGAAGGCAAAGATTCACATCAGGAACAGTTGTGTCTTTTATTTCCTGAGGTACAAAATGTAACGGTAGTAGACCAAGGCGGTAGTTTCACTATTATTTTTTTAGTACAGTAGGGTACTGTGCAAAAGTCTTGAGCCACCCCTCATTTTTTAAAATTTTGCTTGGAAAATGAGGAATAAGTTTACTGAAACATGCCATCACAGATGAAAAGATAATAAGTAAAACAGAATTTGTACAGTTTTAACAAACTTAAAAGTAAATTTTTGGTATGACCACCTTTATTCTTCAACACATCGTGAACTTCTGTGAACAAGCTTTCTGGTAGTTTCTTTAAGTAGTCTTGAGTAAATGTTTTTGAAGGCTTCTTGAAAGACATTCAAAGCTCTTCTTTGGATGTTGGCTGCCTTTTGTTCTCTTCTCAGTCAAAATGATCCTAAACTGCTTCAACAGTGTTGCCGTCAAGGCTCTGGGCAGCCAATCCATGACTGATAGGTGAGTCATGCTGAGTGTTTTTCTATTCAAAACACTCAGTGTTGAATAGAAAGTGTAACATGGGGCGACCGTGGCTCAGGGGGTTGGGAGGCGTATCTGTAACTGGAAGGTCGCCGGTTCGATCCCCGCGCTCTCTGTCCTGGTCGTTGTGTCCTTGGGCAAGACACTACTGCCTACTGGTGTTGGCCAGAGGGGCCGATGGCGCGATATGGCAGCCTCGCTTCTGTCAGTCTGCCCCAGGGCAGCTGTGGCTACAACCATAGTTTGCCTCCACCAGTGTGTGAATGTGAGAGTGAATGAATAGTGGCATTGTAAAGCACTTTGGGTGCCTTGAAAAGCGCTATATAAATCCAATCCATTATTATTCAGGTTCTATTTTACTGCACTGGCTGAGCGTTTGGGATCATTGTCATGCTGAAAACTGAAACTGTTGCCAATCAGATGCATGGTATCATGGTAAGATTGGCTTCTTAAGGAAGAGACCATTTCTGATTAGGCTTCAGCAGAATCTTTGCTAGGTTGTCTGTTATGTATTGACACAACACCTTTATACCTTGAGTGCGGTGTCTTTTTATGCTTGAATAATTCATAGGTCACAGTTATGTGGTTAAAAAAAAAGAAGAAAAAAATCCCTGAAAATAATCAGCTACAAGAACTACACTGAAAACTAGTGAAAAAGCAGTCGATATCCAAAGAAACACTTTGAAAGTCCTCCTGAAAGCCTCGAGACCTCTTTTAAAAAATTACCAGAAAGTCTGGAAACAAAATATAAAGAAACGCAGGATGGCTCGAGACTTTTGAACAGTATTGAATATATAACTTTAAAGGTCAGACTCTATTTTCTGTTTCACACAAATATCAGACAGACTCTTCCGGGTCGGTCAATTCATTTAAACTAATTAATTAGACTGCATTTCCCTTTCACAGCTACAGGAGCCAATATGCGAAGGACATCAAACTATTTTCCTGGGGTGCTTTAGTTCCCCCTGGAGTACCCCTCGAACTTTTCCCTTGTTAACATTTCTGACTGGACTAATTTATACAAATAACACAGTCTACATTCAGCAGTTGCACGTTTCATGGGTGGAGAAACTACCACCACTGACAAGTTGGTGACAATTGGTGATTTACAGTATGTACAGTCACATGAAAAAAAGAGCTTTCCCAGGTTTCAGTGCAGTCCTAGGAAAAACTAAGTATACCCTTACTGCTTCCTCAGGAATTCAGAGGGTAAGTAGCAGCCAGATGCTACGGGCTTGAGTAAATGATTGACATCTAGTGTATACACTTCTACAAAAGCAGAAAAGTTTTCAGTTTTCCGGTCTGGAGCATTAAGGTGTATGTTAATACAACGCCACAATCTTCTGAGGAGTGGACATCCCAGCAACTCCAATTCACCCCAAAGTCAGACTCAGAGAAACTGCAAAAAAACTCTGTAGATACAAATCAGACTCCACAGGCCTTAGTTAGCATGTTATGACAGTACAATTAGAAAAAGCCCAAACCAGTATGGCCTGTTTGGATAGGTTGCTTTTCTCAAAAAAATGAACATGGCAAAACAACTTAAGTTTGCAAAGTTTATCTGAACAAATCACAAGACGTCTGGAATAATGTTCTTTGGAAAGACAAGACCAAGGTGATTTTTGGCCAGAATGCACAGTCTATGTTTGGAGAAAACCACCACAACTCGAAACAGCATATCAGCGCAAACACCTCATGCTAACTGTCAAGCACGGTGGTGGCGGGGTGATGATTTGAGCCACAGGACCTTGGCCCATTGCAGTCATTCAGTCAGCCATGAACTCCCTAAAGCTTGGTTCATGCAACAGAACAATGATCCCAAGCAGACCAACAAATCTATAACAGAATAGCTGAAAAAGAAAAAAACTAAGCTGTTGCAATGGCCCAGTCAAAATCCACACATCAAAGGTCGTGGTCAGACCTTAAAAGAGCTGTGCATAAAAAAATGAGTGCAAAAATCAATAAATTGAAGCAATGTGTAAAAAATACTGGGGCAAAATCCCCCAACAAAGATGTGAGAGACTGACAAAATCACAGAAAAAAAAAAATTCAAGTTATTGCTGCTAAAGGTGGTTCTACAAGCTTTGAATAATGGAGTGTACTTGGTTTTTCACAGGACTGTGATACAGATGAGCTGAATTCATTCTAGGTTCACTATAGTTTCATTTGTCACCTATCTCACTGCACGAACCTCTGCCAGCAGTTTGTAGCCAACCCTCGTCCAAAAGGAGTTGCAAAGTTTGCACCATCACTGTGTACCCAAACCTTGTTTGCTAGCCCAATACTCTGATCATGTAGAGGGTGGCAGCTCAATACTAAGCCTCTCGTGGATCAGTGCTCTCATCATCATCACTCTTTTAGAATGACATCAAACATCCTGCTGCTTTCTTTCAGTCACCACCCAAAACACACGGAGCTGGAGCTTAAAACAAAACAGAACCGGCAAACTGAGAGCATTGCTCTGTGATGCATACAGTATCACATTTCACAGACGGTGTCAACACCATTATTTTCTAGTTCCTCTCCTTTGAGTCCTGTATTCAGGACTCTGCCTCCTTTATATTGAAATAACACCATATTGATGTAATGGTGCCACCATAATATATGATGAAGCTGCAGCACCAATTTAAAGAAAGATAAATGTGCTGGTTATAAGCACTCAGCCCCAGAACTCCCTGCACATATCACGTATCACCCAGTGGAGGTGGTGAAGGTTTTAAAAATGTATGTACTTTTCATTGTAGACTGAGCTTTAAAGTTTTTATATGTCTGTATCTATTAAACTGTACATCAGTCAAAAAATGGGAAGGACTTTACTTTCAAGTGGACCTATTATTCTTTTCT